>NC_058135.1:38515235-38612092 GCF_016433145.1 Gracilinanus agilis | reverse complement strand
GGGGGGGGGGTTGAAGGGGAAAGGATGAGCATGAATCATGTAACCATGTTAAAAATGAATATTAATAAATGTTTTAAAAAAAAAGAATCAATACTGCACATTGGTTTCAAGTGTACAATTTAAGTTAATATCCAATAACTCCAAGTATTATATTTTATAAAAGTTATTAATAATCACTTAAAGTAGAAAGAAAATAATCTATTAGAGTTCCTTTCTACTGTCTTCCCAATCTCCTCATTCCCCTCATGAGTTAGGCTAGTTTTCCTTAAAGGAGGAGAAAGTCATTCTGAGGATCTGATTAACCTCTGGACCTCTGGCTACCTAAGAGCATAAAAATCCTATCTCGTGTGGAATCTGGTCCTTCAGACTTGGTGGATGCCCCAAATCTAATCAAATTACCATACCTTGCCCCTGCTGATCGGACAGGTTTCCATAATGAAAAGAGAACCCCTCTGGTTGTTGCCAGAGTAGGAGGTGAACTGGCTGCTTGCAGTTGCCATAGCAAAACTGCCTGCAGGCTCTGGTTGGAGCACCAGAGATCAATCACTAACTAGGGCTTGAGTGAGACCAGAAGTACATCCAGCTTTGGACTATAAAAACTGCAAAAACTAAATAGGACCCAGGAAAAAATAAACACACAAAAATCCTGAAACCTGAGATAACATATAGCAACAAAATAGGAACTTTGGGACTCCTGGGGGAAAAAAAGTCTATAATTAAGTCTATTGGCCTGATTGCTAAAATTTAAAAAATAAATAAAAATGAACAGGCCTAGGAGACAGAACTCAGCTACTGATAACTTTTATGAGGAAGGAGAAGATCATGGTTCAAACTCAGAGAACAGTGAAGCAAAAACACCTACTTCAAAAACTGCAAAGAAATAAAAAAAAGTGGCCACAATCTCAAAAAGAGCTTTTGGAAAAACTTTTTTTACAAATCTCAAAAACCAAATGAGAAAGAATGAGGGGGAAAAAATAAGAGTGCTGTAAGAAAATCAAGAAAATTATAAGAAAGGTCACCCAAATGGAAAAAAAGATCCACAAACTTATAGAAGAAAATAATGTATTCAGAACTAGAATTGGACAAAGAGAAACTGATAATTTCCTAAGATAACAAGAAATACTAGAGCAAAATCAAAAGAATGAAATAATAGAAGAGAATATGAAACATCTTATCACAAAAACAACTGACCTGGAAAGTAGATCAGGGAGAGATCAATATTAGAATAGTCGGACTCCCAATATCATGAAAAACTACCCAGAAATTTTAGAAACAGAGAGTAAAAGAGAAATTGAAAGAATCCAATAATCACCACCTCAAAGAAACCCAGAGATGAAAATGCACAGGAACATGATTGTTAAGTTCTGTAGCTCCCAGGTAAAGGAGAAAATATTATAAGCAACAGGAAAAAAGCAATTTAAATATTGTAGTGGGGGGCAGCTGGATAGCTCAGTGGAGTGAGAGTCAGGCCTAGAGACAGGAGGTCCTAGGTTCAAACCCGGCCTCAGCCAATTCCCAGCTGTGTGACCCTGGGCAAGTCACTTGACCCCCATTGCCCACCCTTACCAATCTTCCACCTATGAGACAATACACCGAAATACAAGGGTTTAAAAAATAAATAAATAAATATTGTAGTGCTAGAGCCAGAATAATATAAGACAAGCCACAACATTAAAAGGACACAGGACATGGAATACAGCATTTTACAGAGCAAGAGAAGTGGGTCTATGACCAAGAATAACTTTAAAAAAAAAGATAAGTGTAATTATAAGAGGGGGAAAATAGGCATTTAAGGAACTAGAAGAGTTTCAATTATTCCTGGAGAAAAACCTAGAACTCAGTAGAAAATTTGACCTATAAGAAACAAACAAAGGTAATGAAAGTCTAATCATAAACAATCCAAAAGGTCAAATTGTTTAATTATGGTATGGGAAAATGCCATTGATGGCTCCTGAAAATGGTATCATTGTCTGGGTGTTTTGAAGGGGCAGTTATGGATGGAAGACTCAAGATTGAGGGAATGGAATAGAGTGAGCCAGAATAGTATAGGAATGGACCAAGAGGAGGCAAAGTGGAATACCTACCTCGTATGAAGGAGGAATGAGTGGAGGAGCTACCATGGAGAAGGGAAAAAGGGGGTGGAGGGCTGGGCGTACCAACTCTCATCAGACCTGGGATAAAGAGAAAACAAGACACACAGAAAGGTAAAAATTTTCTTAATGTACAGAGAAAAAGGAGGAAAAAAGGGTTGGGGTAAGGGAGGGCCTGGGAAGAGAAAGGAGAGGAAGGGGACAAGAAAATGGAGGGATACCTAGAAGGGAATGCATATCAAGAGATAGGAGAGTAAGATGCGAGAATAAGGGATCAAGAAGTAAGAGGGCACAATTAGAGGATAAGAAAGGGATATTTTTCACATTAATTAATCTTTAATAAAAAAATTTTACATGGTTACATGATTCATGTCCTTTTCCCTCCTCTCTTTTATCTTCCCTCCCAGAACTGACAAGGACTTACATTGGTTTATACATGTTTTACTACTCAGAACGTTATTTCCATATTATTCATATTTGTAATAATCTTTTAAAAAACCCCAATCATATACCCATATAACCAAGTGATAAATTATATGTTTTTCTTCTGCATTTCTACTCCCATAGTTTTCTCTCTAAATATGGATAGCATTCTTTTTCATAAGTTCCACAGGATTGTTCTTGATTCTTGCATTTATAGGATAGAGTTTTAATGGGGTACACTAGAAACCCAAGAAGGCAGGGTCAGTTGAAGACTGTTGGAGCCAAAGTATAAAAGGGGGACAAAACCCCAAGCTGAGGAGATGGTTTTGGGGAGCTGATAGGAGGAGGAATTAACCTGCTGACTCCTGGATCAAGCAGACTCAAGCCATTACTGACCCTGTGGCATCTGTTCCTGTGACCATCTTTGAATTCCTGCCAAGTCTGACCCTGTACTCAAAGACTACTGAGAGATATCAGAGACTCATTTGAGAGCCAATTTCTCTATCTTTAACATCATCAACAGACACCTTCAATAATCCCACTCACCATCATTAATTCATCTAGAAACAGTTAGGAAGGAAGGCCTAGTGGACAGAGGGGAAGATAAATTGAAGTTTGGGGCTTTTGCTCTGGCTGGATTCAAAGTTTTTATTAGGTTTCAATAGATAGTCAATAGAGATCTCTCATATCCTCTTTCCTTCATCTTTCCTCCCTTCCCTGTAGTTCTAGTCTGTTATTAAAACATTTATATCAGTTCAGATAATGTTTGATTCATCCAACCAAATATTTAAGGGGAGAATAAGCCACAGACTTACCTGAGAAGTTTCAGCCATTTTCAACTGAAGTTCAGTTAGTCAGAAAAAAGCTGTGAAGAAGTTTGTCTGACTATCTTGGTCAGTTTACAACACAGACAGACAAAAGACCTCTCTCTCTACTGGGAAACATTTCCCTCATCCAGTCCTGAGAGTAAGGAGTGTGTCAATCCACTCTTTATAGGGAAGCCATTAGTCTATATCCCCAAAAGTAATTCAGCAGGCTCCTGAGCTGAGCTGTGAGGGAATTCTAACTGACTCTACTTCACTTTCCTCACCCATCCCACACTTTAGGAACCAGCTAAGAGTCTGAACCTAAGCAGCCATTACAACAGAGCTGGGGAAAGACTCTAGGGGTAACGATCTTGACACAAGGATTGTCAAGTACCATTACCAGTGGGACAGACTTTACTTGTCCACAAAGTAAAGGCATAATAGAAGATAGATGTTTCTCTGGGGAGGGTAACATTTATAATCCTCAGTTGGTCTCTGTTGTTGTACAGCTTGTGGAATGGAGTTTTTATGCTTTGGATGGTTATGATACCTGAATACTTGCTTGAACTACTGAGGCTACATGATACATACAAATGGCTTAAGATCAGCCTATATCAGATATTTGCCTTTATCCCAACTTGTGGAACTGTCATGCTATCACTACTCCAAGCATATTGGGCCCTAAGGAAACTGATTAAACATATCTTTGGCAAGGGAGATGAAAATATTGCACTGGTTGAAGCCCTAAAGAAGCAGAGTAAAGATCTGATAGAAATTAACAAGAAACTCAGGGAAGGCAAAGATACAGAGACCCAGAATATCATGCAGGTGGAATTGATAGAGGAATCAAATCAGAGTAATGGCAAAGCAAAGAGCAAGCAAGGAACAACACAGGGGGCTGAAGCAGCAGTCCCTATTTTGCCAATTTGTGACCACACAGTTGTCCAGCCTGATTCTGGGACACTCCATGTTAAGGGATACAAGCTGTTCTCAAGTGGGAACCTAGAAATCTTAAAACAGAGAATACCCCCATTCTTTTTGGACCCATTCAAAGCAGTCAAAGAATACCAGAGAGCAGTCAAGTTTTATGATCCCACATTTAAGGACATTGAAATCCTTTTATTGGAATTATTTACCCCCAGTGAAAAAGCCAAGTTCATTGCAGAGACTAGGAGCAACCCTAACCTAGTCTCTTGACCACAGGAGTACGAGGACTTGGAATTGCCACCCCATGAGAACATGGTATTCCTACGATGTTGTAGGAAAGACATAGCTGAGGCAATGAATATTCGTGCAAAGTGTCCTGATATCCGGGGACGTTTTGAGAAAACTGAGGCAGGGAGAATCTGAACATCCTAGAACTTTCCTGAAAAGGCTGGTCAAAGTTGAGGAGAATATCCTCAGGTTCCAGGACATGTCTGAAAATAATCTTCAGCATGTCAGATGCCAATTCATCAAAGGCAGTGCACTCTGGATCCAAACTTGTTTTAAATTACATTGTCCTGGAATCTCTATCCTTAGAAGACCTCAGGAAGATTGCATCTCACATTCATGCATCCCATGATTGAGAGCCTAAGCCCATGAAGAACACGGACAAGGAAAAGGATAATATCATAGCTGACCTGAAGAAGCAACTTAAGGAAGCTAAAATGACCTTAAAACAGAAAGAAATGGAGATTAAGAACATGCCCTGCAGTCCCAAAATCTAAGGAACCAGGGGCAACAGAGACAAAATAACACTGCAAGGAAATGATTCCTCTGTCAGAAATTTGGCCATATCATTAAGGTCTGTTATTACCAGTCCCAAATTAATTTCAACACCAGGTGTAATAACAATAATAGAAGGAATACTTACTACAACTCAAGATATAATAACAACAATAGCAATAGATACAACAGCAACAGATCAAAATGCTGTGACCATGAATGTGCAAGCTCTAGTAGCAGTCCAAGTTTAGTCATGATGGAGAAATTTGTGGCACAAGAAGACCGCGTACAAATTTATGAATCGAGGAAACTGTGTTAACACTAGAAACAAGAGAAAAAGGGCATAACAGTGGAAAGGGAAAAGAAGACAAAGAAGAGGAGCTGGGAAATGTAATAATAAATAATGGGCATGCTGAAGCAAAACCTGATTCTAGGGAAACGTCAGAAGAAGAGATGGAGATGGAAAAGAATGTTATGGAGAATAGGAATAGAATCTATGGGATAAAAGACAGTGATTCAAAAACTGATAGCAAAAATATACTTGAACTTACACAAAACTTACACAACGGAGGGGCAGCTGGGTAGCTCAGTGGATTGAGAGTCAAGCCTAGAGACGGGAGGTCCTAGGTTCAAATCTGACCTCAGGCACTTCCCAGCTGTGTGACCCTGGACAAGTCACTTGACCCCCACTGCCCACCCTTACCACTCTTCTGCCAATACTGTGTATTGACTCCAAGACAGAAGGTAAGGGTTTAAAAAAAAAAAAACAACAACAACAAAAAAAAAAACTTACACAACGGAAATAGTATTGAATGATCATAATTACATTGCAATAGTAAAGGCATTAAAAACATCAAATGCAAATATAAAATCTGCAGCAATACTTGATAAATCTGTTACAGATATACAGCAACGTGAAACATCAATAGAAAATAAACAAGAAGATCAATTAGATCAACCAATGATAAAGCAATATGCAAATATAGAAAACATAAGCTTAACTGGGTGTTCTGAACAGTTTCACACAAAGAAAGACACTGACAGCAAAAAAGAATCTATACAGACCATTGATTGAGAAGGAAAGAGCTATATCCTTAAGGATTAACACAAGCCACTCTTCAGTAGCAGGCAATGCTGAAAGTGAAAATACACAGAGAAACTGCTTTGAGAAAGAAGGGAGGTTGAAATTAGATCCCACAACCAAAGAGTTTAAACTAAGACCAATCTTGAAGGAAGACTTAAGTCAAAAACTGCCACACCTCCAAGCTTGTGTTACTTCAGGGATGCCTCCACCTGAAGAAAACTTCCAGTGCTTAAAGGACAATTACAAAGAGCAGTGATTCCAAAAGTGGGCACTACAGCTCCCTGGTGGGTACTGCAGTGATCCAGGGGAGCGGCAATGGCCACAGGTGCATTTATCTTTCCTATTAATTGATATTAAAATTTAAAAAAAAATTAATTTCCAGGGGGCTAAGTAATATTTTTTCTGGAAAGGGGGCAGTAGGCCAAAAAAGTTTGGGAACCACTGATATAGAGGAACCCAATATAAAGTAAGCTGACAGTGGAATGGAGAGAAACAGAACAGAAATGAACATAGAGTGCAAACTTAAATCAACAGCTCTGTCACCTATGCAGACGGTGCATAGCATCATGTTTCCTCCTACTGACATGGGGTTTATGAGTCATGCACAAAGAACAAGCATTCACTCATAGCATTGGGGTGTAATGAATGAACAACAATACATTCCCAATACAGTCAAGGGATTTCCTCCAACGCAAGCTTTTCCTGAATCTAACTTTGCAGACAACAAGCAAAGCATGTCCAGGAAAGCTCAGAGCACTTTACCTTACTCATGGTCATTAACAAGGGAGATATAATGTAACAGCATACTCAGAAGCAGCTTCACTGCACCGAGCTGCAAAGCAATGAAAGAAACACAGCAGAACCAAGAGAACAGTGAAACAACTGATATAATAATAACATCAAGCTATGTAGGGGATGCATATGCAATGCAACATCATGATGCATTGCAACTAGAAGGTCCTAAGCCAGAGCAAATGGAAGTCCATGAACATCATGAATGGGACTTAGGATGCACTGACATGGAACAAATTTATCCAGCTCTGATTGAAATGGGGGCCACAAGATCTGTGCTGAAGTCATCACAAGAGCACAGCACCATTATGGGATCTGCAAAAGTAAAAGGGGCCACAGGGGAAAGAGAGAGTGCCAAAACGGAAGTCAAAGATGGTAAAGATCGTACCACTCACTTTGGACCATACATTCCTGCTGATACTCCAATGTCCATCAAATCTTTTGGGGCGCAATTTTTTGTGTAAGTTCAGGGTGACTATACAATGTGACAAATCAGGACAAATTTTTCTACATCTGCCAAAACAGTCTCTCAAACATCATCCATTCCTATTCCTGGGGCAATTGGAAGATGATGAGAAAGAACATCATGAGGAAACTATCTTTGAGATCCCCAAGGATATTCCCAACGAAGTTTGGGCAAAACACTCTACAGATGTAGGGATTTTAAAGTCAGCAACTCCTGTCAAGATTGAAGTGAAGGAAGGCACTCCACGTAAGATACCCCAATACAGACTGAGCAAAGAAGCCACAGAGGGTATCAGACCAATAATAAAGAGTCTATTAGAGCAAGGCATTTTGGTCTGGACTATCTAAAAATATAATACCCCTATAATGCCTATCAAGAAGCTCAAAAAAAGATGCTGAGGGCAACATACAGTGGAGATTTGTGCAGGATTTGAGGGCAGTAAACAACTGTCAAGAAATGTCATGCAGCGGTCCCAAGTCCAGCCACAATAATTTCAGAGATCCCCAGTGATGCAGAGTGGACTTGCGTAGTGCCGATTTAAGTGTCTCACTGCATGAGGACAGCCAAAAGATATTTGAATTCACATGGGAAGGGGCCCAAATATCATGGCGGCATCTCCCATAGGGATTCTCAGAATCTGCCTCCATCTTTTTCCAGATTCTAAAAAGAGACCTTGAATCCATCACCTTTACTGAGAGCAAGCTAGTTCACTACATGGATGACATTTTGTTAATGTTGCCAAATGCCAATGTCTGCCAGAGAGATAGTAAAATTCTTTTGCAGGAGCTTTGCAAAAGAGGGCACAAAGTATCAGGAGCAAAACTGAAGTTGGTCATGCCAAGAGTAGAATATTTAGGCTTCATCTTGGAGAAAGGCACAAGAAGGATTTTCCAGAAGAGGGTGGCAGATACAGAAGCTGTGCATGCCAAAGACCAAGAAACAGCTAAGTGCAATCTTAGGAGTGACAGGGTTTTGCAGGCAATAGATTCCTGGTGTTAGTCTAATATATAAATCTCTGAAGACTTGACCAGGAAGACAGTCTCAGAACCCTTGAAACTCACAAGAGAGCACAAGCATGCAATAGAAAAGCTAAAAACAGCTATAGTGATAGCTCCAGCCCTTGGAATACTGAACCACTCCAAACCATTCCATCTGTTTCTACACAAAGACAAGGGTATTACATCTGCAGTGTTAATGCAAACCCCGGGAAATCAATTTAGATCCACAGTATACTATAGCTCTTAGTTAGATGTCATTGCCAGAGGAATGTCCCCATGCTTAAGAGTCATTGCAGCAGTAGCCCTGATGATCAGAAAATCATCTGACCTGGTACTGGGATGCAGGCTCAGGATATATTCACCACATCAAATAGAATCTATCCTGAGGAACAGCAACCTGCAAGCCTTTATATCTCAAAGGTTATCCCAATATAAGATTATGTTGCTAGGCAATGAGAATATAATATTCCATCACTGCAAAGAAATCCATGCAGCAACCATGATTCCAGACCTACCAATAGAAGGAAATCCCATATCTAACTGCAATGACACCTTGGAAATCCTGCAAAAATCTAGAGAGGATTTAACAGGCATTCCACTAGTAGAGGCAGAGTTAACACTCTTTACCAATGGTTTTTCCTATGTGGTAGATGGAGAAAGATTCACAGGCGCAGCTTTTGTGGCTCAGACAACCACGCTTTGCACAAGGGGCAGAGATCCTGAATCTAACCAGAGCTCTCCAGATAGGCAAAGACAAGAAAATCAATGTGTACATGGATTCCAAATATGCATTCAACGTGGTACATGCTACAGTTCAAATCTGGAAATACAGAGGCTTCATTATATCTGGAGGAAAGCAAATTGCTTACGGGGACATCATTATACAACTTCTGGAAGCGGTACAGTTGCCCAGAGAACTCTCAGTGATGTATTACCAAAGTCATTGAAAGGGAGAAGATAGTATAATGTTAGGAAACCATAGGGCCAACATAACAGTCAGATTTGGAGGCAGATTTGGTCCCATACATGTCTTAAACTTCTCCTTGGTGGATGAAGCAGATCTAAAACAAGCCTACATCCCAAAGGAAGTGGAAGACTGGAAAAAAAAAAAAACAAACAAACATCTAGGGCCCAAGCTAGTGAGAGGAATATGATTCTCAGCTTCAAACAAACCCATCTTGACAGAAGTATTATACTATCCTCTGTGCAATGCAATTCATGAAAAAGGGCACTATGGAACTCAGGCTATTATTGACAATGTATGACAGCACTGGGCAGCAAAAGGCATTTCAACCTATGCCATTAGAGTATGTCAAAAGTGTAAAATCTGCTTGCAGTTTAATCAGGGTATGACCAGGGTCAAAGGGCTTGGAGGCAGACCATTGGTTCACATCCCATTTGAATGCTCGCAGATCAATTACACAGCCATGTCAAAATGCAGATGGTTCAAGTATGCACTTGTCATCATTGATCATCTGACGAGGTGGCTAGAGGTATACCCAGAAAAGAACAATGCTGCTTTTGTGTTAAAACCCTGCTAAGAGAAATCATCCCAAGGTTCCATCTCATCCAAAATTGATTCAGACCATGGTTCTCACTATGTGCATTCCATATTGCAAGAGGTCTATAAAACTTTGAGAATAAATAGAATTTACCACAGTGTGTACCATCCAGAAATTTCGGGATAGGTGGAACAATTTAACAGGCAAATAAAGACACTAATTGGAAAGGTCTGTTCAGAAAGTCATCTAAAGTAGACAGATGATCTTCCAATAGTCCTGTTTTATTTAAGAAGCCAACCCAGTGGGGACACATATCTATCCCCATTTGAAATGTATTGTCATCCACCTCAAAAAACAGCTTACTTGTCCATGCTTGGAGCAAAATGCAAACTGTATGAATATATCAAGGCTCTACAAGACAGGCTCAAAAAACTACACTAACTTGGGCTGTTAAGCCAAAGAATTCTGATTGATTTTAGCCTACACAATTTAAAACCAGGAGACATGGTATATATGAGAAACTTCACCAGGAAATCCATAGTAGACGCCAAATGGTTAGGACCATATCAATTTTGCTGACAACTCCTACAAGTGTGAAGGTGCAGAACAGAGATCTGTGGTTAGATCCACACATTGCTGAAACGGAGGCTGAAGATTGAGATACCAAAAAAAAAAATCATTTGCAAAATCCAAAATCAGTGCAATACACAAAATAATAATACAACACAAATAACATAATTATAACAACACATCCACAACGATCCAGTATAAGAAGATGTGATTCTCCAGGCAAGTAAAGATGACAAGCAAATGTGATTCTGGTACAGAGGAAGACCCTAAGAACAGAAAATCAAAAAGCTGTGAGGACCAGCAACTGGAGCAGTACAAAGAAATGAACACTGAAAAGAACTGTGAACTTGATAATGCAATTGCAACAAGAAGAGGACTAAGGAAATGGGTTGTATAAGACAGTTGTGTCAGTAAACACAACACAAAATGAAACACCACACTATAGGATTGTATACAACACTACACAATGTACAAGAAAAGAAGTGTGACTCTACAGACAACAGGGTAGACAATGGATAACTTTCAACGAAGGGTGAGTACATCCATCAGTATGCATCCATAAGTACACAAAAGATATGATACACAACACAAAACTGATTCTTAGCATGGACATCGTATAAATAAACGAGTGTCTGAAGATCATGTAAATATGAAATGTATATATATATATATATTTGTGCATATTAAACATAGTTGCAGAGTCTCATATGATCTTAACCATATCAGGAGATCCTTTGATTTCCTTATTTAGCTAACATCACTATGAATGAATTCTTGTTTGTAAAAATATATCATAATATAAATATTCTACATTTGTACATAATGTAAAATAGAAATGTATATAGTGACTACTAACACTATACAAGTTAGATTACTAACAAAATTAGGTCATTAAGAAATTAGGGACAGATAGAGCAGGGAAGTTGAAAAACACAGAGCCAGAACAGGGAAAAAAATAAGAATATATAAGCAAAGTAAGAATAAATAAGGGAACTAACATACCAACACAGGAAGAATAAGAAATACTAACCCAAATAACAACTTAGATGAGACATGTAATTGCTTGAGTAAATAGTTCCTATTATAGAACTATTCTGATCCTATTGTAGGACCATAAGACATTTATGTTACTTTACTTTTGTTTTGGAAGTGAGTTAAGACATTTTTACTGCTTTGCAAAGTTAGATATTGTTTTGTTGAAAAGCTTATTGTTGCATAATTGTTTCAACACTTTCTGAAATATTTATACCCGTATTTACGGAAAAACCCCATCCCTTCCCCCAAAAAATGTTCCTTTACCCTTCTTAGCTCATAGACAAGATAGAATGAGGCATTAGCTAAGTGTTTTATTGTGTTGGGGGAGGGGAACCACATGAGTAGTTACATAGAACAGTTAGGAAACATTTTAGGGAAAACTTAAGCAGGATTTTAAGCTAAAATTCCATCAAACAAAAAAATCCGGGATTATTGTAGGGTAGAATTTTAATGGGGTACACCAGAACTCCAAGAAGGCAGGGTTAGTAGAAGACTTTTGGAGCCAAGGTATAAAAAGGAGAAAAAAACCCAAGCTTAGGAGTTGGTTTTGGGGAGCTGATAGGAGGAGGAATTATTAACCTGCTGACTCCTGGATCAAGCAGACTCAAGCCATTACTGACCCTGTGGCATCTGTTCCTGTGACCATCTTTGAATTCCTGCCAAGTCTGACCCTGTACTCAAAGACTACTGAGAGATATCAGAGACTCATTTGAGAGCCAATTCCTCTATCTTTAACATCATCAACAGACACCTTCAATAATCCCATTCATCATCATTAATTCATCTAGAAACAGTTAGGAGGGAAGACCTAGTGGACAGAGGGGAAGATAAATTGAGGTTTGGGGCTTTTGCCCTGGCTGGATTCAAAGACTTATTAGGCTTCAATAGATAGTCAATAGAGATCTCTCATATCCTCTTTCCTTCATCTTTCCTCCCTTCCCTGTTAGTCTGTTATTAAAACAATTTATATCAGTTCAGATAGCATTTGATTCATCCAACCAAATATTTAAGGGGAGAACAAGCCACAGACTTACCTGAGAAGCTTCAGCCATTTTCAACTAAAGTTCAGTTAGTCAGGGAAAAGCTGTGAAGAAGTTTGTCTGACTGTCTTGGTCAGTTTACATCACAGACAGACAAAAGACCTCTCTCTCTACTGGGAAAAATTTCCCTCATCCAGTCCTGAGAGTAAGAGTGTGTCAATCCACTCTTTATAGGGAAGCCATTAGCCTATATCCCCAAAAGTAATTCAGCAGGCTCCTGAGCTGATCTGTGAGGGAGTTCCAACTGACCCTACTTCACTTCCCTCATCCATCCCCCACTCTAAGGAACCTGTTGTTTTTACACATTGCTATTAGTAGCAGAATCTATTACATTTGATCATCCCACAATATTTCAGTTACTGTGAATAATGTTCTCCTGGTTCTGCTTATTTCACTCCACATCAGTTCATGGAGGTCTTTCCAGCTTATATAGAAATCAAACAGTTCATTATTCTTTATAGCACAGTAGTATTTCATCGCTACAATATACCACAATTTGTTCAGCCATTCCCCAATTGAAGGACATACCCTCATTTTCAAATTTTTGCCACCACAAAAAGCACAGTTATACATATTTTTATACAAACATTTTTTTTTCTCTTTGGGTTATAAACCCAGTAGCAGTATAGCTGGATCAAAAGGCATACAATATCTTAAAACCCTTTGGGCATAATTTCAAATTGTTAGGAAGGGATTTTTGAAAAAGTTGATAGAATAAGAAACAAGAGGTTAGGGGCAAGGGATAAGGGTGAATTTTGGAAATGTGGGCCAGTTTGGAACTAGGAGGACAAGGGGAGAGGATAAGGCAGAATTTTGGGGAAGGGATATGAATAGGTATTGGTCAAAGGAAAACTGGACATCTGAGGAGGGATATGGCCAAAAGAAAGACAGGGACAAATAGTGAAGAGGAACAGAGTAGATGGAAATGTCCAAATTTATGACATTAAGTGTAATGGGATGAATTCACACATATGAAGAAAATGGATAATGGAAAGGCTCAAAACCCAGGACCTGATAATGTATTGTTTATGAGACACAAATAGAACGAAGTTGAGGGGCTGGAACAGACTATGCCTCAGCTAATCCCGAAAAAGCAGGGGTAGCAGTCATGATCTCTGACAGAGTTGGAACTAAAGGAGATATAACTGAAAGGGATGAACAAGGTAACTTTATTTTGTTGGGGAACATTATCAGTATTAGACCTGTATACACCAAGTGTTATAGTATTCAGATTTTTAAAGGAGAAACTAACAGATATAGATAATATTATATATAACATGATATATTATATAACATAACACATTGTATAAATAATATAATAAGAACAGATAATATGGAAATAATATAGATATAACAAAATAATAATAGGGGTAAACTTTAATTTCCCCCCTCTCAGAACTAGATAAATTTTACCAAAAAATAAATAAGAAAGAAGTTAAGGAGATGAATAGACCTTAGGTAAGTTAAATATAATAAATATCTGGAGAGCCCCCACAGACCTACATGAGGTAAGTAATAGATTTAAGCCTGAGCATACATATAATCCAAACAATTTCTGGTGGAGCAACAATGGCCAAGAGAGTATAAATATTCTGCATAAATCTCACCTTAACATTGATCATACTATGCAGACAATCCAGCATCCTTGAGGGTTTGTGGCACTGGAACACACAGTGGATATGACCAAGCTGGAAAGACTTGTTTTGGAAAGAGTATGGTCCTTGGCAATAGATTCTGTCTGCTGCTTATGGACCAATCTAGCAATATATGGTACTGGTAATATAGGTTAACTGAGAACCAGACATGTTAAAATGATCAAATTAAATGTTGATGGGAACATGGAGAAATAGGCCTAATATTACATTCCTAGAGCAGCTATGAATTTTTTTAGAAAACAAGATGGAATTTTACAGTAAGAGCTGTAAAGCTATTCATGCTCATTGACCTAGAGATCTTATTGCTAGGGTTAGGCCCTAAGGGAATTATTGAAAAGGTAAAAAGCTGTGTTTGTATGAAAATATTTAGGGAAGCTGTACTATTTATGACAAAATGACTAGAAATAATACAAATGAAACGAATGGGAGAAATAGCTAATTACATTGTGATATGTGAGTGTAATAGATTATTTTATATTATTGAAATTACTAATATTGGAAATATAGAGATAATTAGGGAATACATGAAGAGATGAAAAGAGAAAATGAATAATACCTATCATGATTACATAAAAAAATTGCAGTCATAAAATCAAGAGAAAAAAGTATTCAAGTAAAACAAATCCAAATGGAACTCAAAAGCAGAGGAAGTTTATATTAGCATACATATATAAATTTACATATTGTTAAAAAATTATAAACAATGTGGAGTTTGTGGTCTTCCACATAATCTTTTTTATGCATTTTTTAGTAAAAAAATTTTGGTGATGGTGTTGGTTTCTAAACTAGCACCAGGAAAGTATCTCAACCCATCTACTACTGTTTTACATTGCCTGAAATTACATTATTAGAAATTCATTCCTTTGCCTTATGGCATTGCCTTTTTAGACATCTTTAAGATGCCAACCTCAGACTGGAAGGATTATTGGAAACAATGACAATAAGTTATTTATTTATTTATTAGCTTTATAAAGCATTTTACAGTTACAAATTCTTCTCACATCATTTGATTTAATAATCCTGCAAGTTAATAAATATAAGTATTCCTGTTTTAGAAATCAGGAAACTGAGACTAGTAGTTTATAAATGACTTAAATTCACATGGTCAATGAGTGGCCAGGCCAGTATAACAATCCAAGTCACTTTATGCTCTATATCTCGTGTTAAGATGTCATAGAATCACAAAATCTCAATGTCCATCTTTATGAATTAGGAAATCAGAACAACTATCTCTATTATTATAATAAATATCTGGGGAAGCAGAAGTGGGAGTTTTAAAATCAGCTGTGTGATTGTAGGCAAGTTACTTAACCTTATGAATCTTATTTTTGTCATCTATAAAATGGGAACATTTCCAATACAACTTATTCACAAGATTATTGTAAAGTTCTGTGGAGATAATCCACATAACACATTTTGCAATTTTAAAAATACCAAATAATGGAAGATTCACCAAATCTAAGCTGGAATGGTCCTCATCAACCATCTAGTCTAATTCATACACTAAAATAACCCCAACTCTAATATACTAGAAAAGCAGACTTCCTAAGAGAGTAAATCCATCTCTTACCTAGGCCTCCAGGTATAGACACCTCTTAACAAGAAGTCTCTCTTGATATCAGGTTTAAATTGTTTTCTTTGCAATTTGCATTGCTCCTAGTTGTGCCCTCTTGAATCAAATAGAACAAGGTTAATCTCTCTTATACATAATGACCCTTTGGAGGCAGCTAAGTGAATCAAGGTATTGAGAGCCAGACCTAGAGACAGGAGGTTCTGGATTCAGATTTAGTCTCAGACACCTCCATCCTATATAACTCTGGGCAAGTCACTTCATCCCCATTGCCTGCCCTTACCTCTTTTCTGCCTTGGAACCAATACACAGTATTAGTTCTAAGATGGAAGATAAGGGTTTAAAAAAAAATACATGAGCCCTTTCAGTTCTAAAAGGTGGATATCCTGTTTCCTTTGAGTCTTCTCTTTTACAGACTAAGTATGCCAAGTTCCTTCAGCTGCTTCTTCTATACCATGGGTTCTAGGTCTTTTTCTGGAAGATCATCTCTCTGACAGTGCCCTTTTGAATGATGATTCCCGGAACAGAATTCAATATTCTATATAGGATCTAATCAGAGAAAGATACTAAAGGATTTTCCATCTTTAGCCTGGTAACTATTCTTTTCTTAGAGCAGTCTGAGGTCACATAGGTTTTTTGGGTTGCCCCATCACACAGCTGAATCATATTGAGTCTACTGTATCCCATCTAAGCTCTCAGATCTTTCACATATAAACTTCTATCTATATCTCTCCTCAGTGGTATGTCATTAAGTAAATGTTAGTTATTATTGTTATTAAATAAATATATACCCATCATCTACGAAAGAAAACAAATTTGGGTCATCAACCACTATAAAAGAATGTGACTTTGGGTATAATGCCATTGTAAGGAAAGACAGTATTTGGTAATAGAGGTGGTGGTGGTGGAGTTCCCAAAAAAGAGAGCTGGATGGACACCAAAGATATTTCTCTACTTCACACCATTTCTCAAGAGTAATAGAGGAATGCTTTTTTAAACCTGAATTTAAAGAGTACCCAAGGACCTGATTAGCCTTTGTTCTTTTTAGTCTCTAGTTATACTGGATATGGCAAGAGCAGACAGTTTATAAGGGAGAGACAACTACAAAATCATTTTTTAGAAAAGGCAACCAGAACTACAGTTCTGGAAAAAAAAAAAAAAAGAGAGAGATTCCAATGCCAGTACTGTGAACATTCACAGCTTTAGCAGGGCAGCTTTAAGGATGACTATGCCTATTAGTCAAAAATGTTTTTCCCCCAAAATACTTTCAAGGATAACATGATGGTTAAGTTAAAAAGAACAATAATTCCTTCCTTCCTCCCTCCTTCCCTTCCTTCCTTTCTTCTTTTTCCTTCCTTCCTTCCTTTCATCCTTCTTTCCTGACAGAGCGACTAAAACAGAAAAGGAGATGACTGATTAGATGTTAAAGTGAAAGGGATGAAGACAGTTGAGAGGTTAGCCTTCTTAAAGAGATGGACCATCCCAGTTTCTGAGACAAGTTTTTTATGAGCAAAAGAAGTAAAGTTGAAATTCTATCCATTGAATAGCCTATCTCAGTGAAGTAAGAGAAGTAATATTTGTCTTCTTGATGCTTTTTGGCTTTACTAATCTAAAATGGTTGCTTCCCTGTAACCATAGAGAAGAACCCTCATGCACATACAAATACACACACACACATAATCTTTATACCCAAACAAACCACTCATGATTTTAGTAGTAAGTCTATTTTACACATGACCAATCATTTTTGATATGAAATATGTTATGTGACCTATAAAGCCATATTTACATATATATTTGTTCCTCATGAAATTTAGTTAGGCACTATTATTCTTTACTACTCTGATATCAGCACAAAATGTTTTCACCTAAAGTTTTACCTAAGACATTATCCATTGATCATGTTTTGTGACCATTTAGATTATTTTAGTGTAAGTCTAGACTGACTACCAGAGTTCAATAATGTTAATGGGCTTTTGTATTAACAGTGAGCATTAGTGCATTAAATTCCAGACCTAGGGTCTGGAACAAAATAATTACTAGCATTACCAATAAAAGTGGACATTCAAAGGATTAATTTAAATTCCACCAACAAGCAAATGGTACTGGTCTGTTCTTTGTTTTTCAGAGTAAATGTCTAAGAACTTTCTGTTCATAATGACAATGAACAGAGCTGAAGCAAAATCATAGCATAAAATGCTAATGGAAGAATCAATATCAAAGCAGTTCTCCTAACATTTAAAAATTAATGTCAAATCTAACAACCAGAATGACTAATGCTTTGGCGTACCTTTGTTAAGTAGTTTTGTCAATGTAATGTACATGTGTGCTTCTATTCTGTTAGTTTTTCTTTTAGTATCATCATGTCCCATATAATAGCTGACTAAAAATGTTTTTCTAATTGAATTGAGTGTTCCATTGACTGGTAAGACATAATCAGTTTCCAGGGACTACTTTAGACTTCAAACATATTAACAAATATAGTGTTTCCATGTTGTGAATATGAGGATCAAAGCACACTTTGGGGGAGGGAATAGAGTCAAAATTAAAAATACTAAAGATTTTATAGACATTAGAAAGCAAAGACTTCTAAGTCCAAAGTCACATCCATTTAGTACCCACATTATTGAGTTACTTTTTAATGAGATTTTATTGGCATACTGACTATATGCACTTTAAATTTTATACATTAGTAGTCCAGCATCTAAGGTGTTTTTATAGCCAGCACATTCCAGTTGACTGATCTGTGTAATTTGTTACAATATTTTTAGTTCTATCTACATCAACCAGTCTTTCTATAAATGAGAAAATCCAAAAAAAGACTGGGGTGGAGGTGGGAAGGTGTTGGCTTTTCAGAAAGACTCAAGCAGGTTGGGAAATGGATAATCTATATTATGTTGGACATCAGTCACTTACTTTTTCTGAGTCCTTTCTGCAAGTCTTGCTATCTCAATAGCTGCTTTCCTTGCTTCATAGTCTTCCCTTTTCACGACTTCTCCACTTCCTCTGTATCCCAGCTCCACCAGCTGGCGGGCTAGGTCTTCATCCTCAAGAAAAATGAAATGAATCAGTGAATCTCCCTTATGTTTTCAGCAAAATGACATACTGAATATTTTAAAATGTTAAGACTCCTAAGAGATTAAGTTTACATAATTAAAGTAATTAATGTCACAAAAAAACACTGTTTTTGCATTTGTAGAACAAAGAAGAGAAATAATCAGCCTTTTACTAGCCATCTATAGTCTATAGTGATTTTCAAGTAAGATTATGTTTATAAATAGAATTTATTTATGTATATGAGATCATATTTATAAAATGTAAAGAGTTATTTAAGTATGAGGTGTTAATAGAATTGCTATTTTTTTGGCAAATTAGATAATCACTATAAAGCATATTGCAAATTTTGCAGTACTATGTAAATGTTATATGCAAAAATACAATTCACCCATTAAAGTAAATCTTTATACCTTTGATATGTGGCTTTTCTTTTTCATCTACCTAATAATATATAATATAAATAACACAAAACTCCAAATTTATCTTTAGAGTAGGAAAAGTAATAAATCATATTTTAAAATCAAAAAGCTGTAAACAGTTAGTAAATTGATTTCAAAATAAAATTAGAGACAGCACTATTTCAAGAAGAAACTTTCTTTAAGCAATCAAAAAGAATTGCATGAAAAAGAATTGTATTGCTTTCATAAGGACTTATCTTTTCAATTATTTACTTCCTTGAACTCATTCTTATCTCCGAATTCCCAGTGAATTGCTCTTATGTCATATTATAGCTTAATAGGAGCAGATGAATGTCCTGCTAAACTTCAAAGATATTTCCATGTATTATCTCTATTAATAAAAATAAACTGAAACACAAAAATGGCCCCTAAGCTAGGGAGTACTACTAAGGAGTTTTCAATTAACTTTAGTCATAATTGCACAGCAACATTAATATGTTTAGAACTCCTTCAATATATGAAAAGATTACATTTTTTCTGTGAATACTGTATTCCCCAATACAGATTGCAGCTCCTCTATGCTTTATAATCATGCTATCCTTGGGGAGAAGATAGAGAGATAAAGATTATATAACAATATAAACAGATGGATTTACAATTGGTTGGATAGTCAAACTCAAAGAGTAATTGTGAGTGGTCCAATATCATTAGGGTAGCTAAGTGACACAATAGATAGAGTTCTAGACCTGGAGTCAGGAAAACTCATCTTTTTGAGTCCTAGTCTGTCCTCAAGACACTTACTAGCTGTATGACCTTGGGCAAGTCTCTGTTTCTTTCAGTTACTTCATCTGTAAAATGAACTACAGAAGGAAAAGGCAAACTATATTTGCCTAGAAAATACCAAGTAGAGTCTTGAAGAGTTGAACACAACTAAAAAAATCAATTAAACAACAAAATAACAACCACCAATATCAATGTGGTTGGAGGGCTTCAATGCAGTACCTGAGGGTACTCCAGTGCTGTACCCTGCGCTGTGTCATTTTTATCAGTGACTTGAATAAAGGCATAAAAGGCAACCTCATAAAATGTGAAGATGACACCAAGCTGGGAGAGAGGGCTAATACAATAGATGACAAGGCCAAGAACTAAAAAAGTCTTGACACGCTAGAGTACTGAGATGAAATTAATTAAGATCAAGTTAATAGCTATAAATAAAATAAATATAAATACAAAGTCTTAAAGTTGTATACTCAAACTCAACTTCCCAAGTGTAAGATGGAGGAGATATAGAAGTTATTCTGACAAGGATCTTTTGGAAGGAAGGTCGGTGACAGTGCATTGAATGCAACAATCCTGGGCGCCATTAAGATGACTTCTAGAAATAGAGAAGTGATTATTGTTTTCTATCACATATGGAACCCCATTTGGAATTTTCTAGCAAAGATCTTGAAGTTGTTTACCATTTCCTTCTCCAGCTCATTTTATAGAGGAAGAAACTGAGGCAAACAGGGTTAAGTGACTTGCTCAGGTTCCCATAGCTACTAAGTTTCTGAGGCCAAATTGGAACTCATGAAGATAAGTCTTCCTGTCTTCAGGCCCTGCACTCTACTCACTGTACCATCTAGCTGCTCCTAGGGAGGTGAAAGTTCCACTGTATTCTGCCGTAATCTGGGCTCATTTGGAGTACTGTGTTACAGTTTAAGGACATTGATAAGCTAGTTCTTCAGAGCAACAAAGATGACAAAGGGCTCACATATGAGGATTGGTTAAAGGAACTAGACATAATCAGTCTGGAAAAAGACTTGATGTGTCTGTATATGGGTTGTGATAGTTGTCTTCAAGATGTGAAGGGCAGTAATGTGGAAGAAATATTCAACTTATCCAGCCTGACCTCAGAGGACAGAACTAAATACAATGAACATCAGTTACCAAGAAGCCAATTTAGTTTAAGTACTTCCATTTTGAATGCCCTACAATATATATACTCTGCCCTTATTCTTCTCAGGGTCAGGGTTTGACATCCCCTCTCCCCCATCAAGGTTCTAGAAGAACTCTGAGGGGATTGGAATGTCTCTCCTTTAAAAAAAAGTTGGATCCCTACACTTCCCATTAGTCATGGACCAGTGACTTAACATTAACTTTTACAAAAGGGTATTTATTTTGTATATACATTTTCACTTAGATTAAATGTCAATACCATTTCTTAATATTTGTTTTCTGATATTTTGAAATCCATGTTCTGTCTTTTTCCCATTCTTTCCTTCTTTCCAAGAAGACAGATAATATGATATGTACATATATTATTATATAATACATATTTCTTTGTCATGTTAAAGCAGACATATGTTGCTTACGCTAGACAAAACTTCATGGAGGAAATAAGGAATAACAAAAAGTATATTTATTTTAAAGAAAAACCCACAGCAAATATTTGAGCATTTCTCCCCAGAGCTGAGAGAACATACTCTCCATATATCACCTTTATCTCTGAGAGAGTAGCCTCAAACAGCTCAGTTCCTAACTAATTTCAACAAGTTATTTTCTCTTAAAAAAAACAAAAACCCAACCCTTATCTTCTTTCTTAGAATGAATATGGTGTACTGATTCAAGGAAGAAGAGTGGGAAGGGCTAGTTAAGTGGCTTGCCCATAGTCACACAGGTAGGATGTGTCTGAGGCCATATATGAAGCAAGACTTCCAGTCTTGAGGCCTGGCTCTCAATCCACTGAGCCACCCAGTTGCCTCTTCTTGACAAGTTCTTATGCAGTTATGGCACCTCTGCTGGATAAGTTCTTCTACTGGACTGGGATTCCCAAGATCATTCCCAAAGATCTCTCTTTACTCCTAAACAGATTGATTCTGTGCTGGTTGTTAAATCCAACTTGCATCCCCTGATCTCTAAAGGTTGAAGACTCCACTTCCTTTACCACATGCCATTATTGAAGGAATCTCGAAAATCTCAGAATCAAATGAGGCAAAGAGATCAGAGACGGGATGCCTTTGAAGCTAATCAAATAACCTCCTCTCCAAAACAATTTAGACATTTGGAACTAGTCATGGAATCCTTATTCATGCTCCATAATTGGTCTCTCCAAGGTGCTTCCCTTTCATGTCATCACATCTCTCTTGGAAGCATGCTTCCCAAATAATACATGTGGAGAGATGCCGCCCAGACACATGTGGCAGATCCCACTCACAATTATACTGGAAACAACCTCAGTTTCTAACTGCAAGTTGCTTACTTTCTCTAGTAACTGTAAGATACTTTGCTTTTTGGTGTTCAGGAAGGTGTTACCTAACTGTCAGCAATAAAAGAATATTTACTAAGCACTTTAGCATGTGCTAGGCACTGTGCTAGAAAAGCTAGTTTAACCTAAATGACCCTTAAGTGGTCCTTGTAACTGGGTGCTCTTTGCTCTTTGATTTAGTAACTGCAAGACATGCCAATTTTGGTACTCATTAAAGTCCCCAACCTCCTTGTTGCTGATTGCCTATGTCTGATGCTTCCAATCTCCTTTTTATGCTACATAATCCCACTCTAGGGACTGAAGGGCTTTTGACTAACTTGCAGAAGATATCTCTGAAATGAATCAATGTGTCTAATCAAGCATTGAGCAATCTTATCTGTCAACCGAAATACTGAGCTTCATTCCAACAACTAATTCCAATAATCAGTCCAATTCTAATAATCCAGAATCAAACCCATGACAAAATAGGGCAGGTGGATATAATATCTAATGCATGGGAAATGACAATTCTGACAAAACTACTCATTTTTATTCTCGGTGGAAAACTACGAAATGCAAAACGTGGCTTTATACACACAACACAATGCAAAATTTGAAAAGAAAACACCTGCTATAATATTTTTAAGACAATTATACTGCACTACCCATGGCACTCGGTGAAATTTGTTTTCTTAATGCAAAACGAATACAGCATGGTGTCCAAAAGAAATTGGTTTTGGGAGGAAGCGGGGTTGCTCAGTGGATTGAGAGTCAGGCCTAGAGATGGGAGGTCCTGGGTTCAAATATGACCTCAGACACTTCCTAGCTGTGTGACCCTGGGCAAGTCACTTGACTCCCATTGCCCAGCCCTTACCACTCTTCTGCTTTAGAACTAATACACAGTATTGATTCTATGACAGAATGTAAGGGCTAAAAAAAAAAAATGGAATTGGTTTTGGAGTCAGGAAAACTGATTCAAGTCCTACCTCTAACACTTGGCTATGTAAGCCTGAGCAAGTTGCTTATAAATTACGAGGAAGAGGCTAATCTGGGCTGGTAGAAGCTGCCTCATAGGATATTCCCCATATTAACAAAATCAACAAGGTCCAAAACTAAAAAAATAATAACAGAAAAGAATTGCTAAATTGTTTAACTGAAGGACAGAGAGCCCTGAAGAATAGTAACATTTAACATCTGCCTTCAGGCAAATATATTTGCATTTTTTTTCATGTGTAGTTCAAATGTGCAATACAAAACTTAGCAAATACCTCCACCTAGTGGAAATGATATTCAATAGGAAATAAATGGCTGAAGCAATATTTTTCCCTCCAAGATTGAAATACTGTAGGTTTGAATTCGATTATAATTCAGAGAGATACAATTTATATTTCTTTTAAGATGTTGCCACAATTATGTCTACACCTCACAAAGTTTCTGTTCTGGCAGTTCCTGCTGTGGGCATAATTTGAAGTAAGAATGCTCCCTAGTGAGGTTCTTCAGCAATGGAGCTCATCCCAGGCTAAATTCTATTCTGCAGGGTGTTCTTGTAAAATAGATTTCCTTTTGTATCTCTGATCACAAGGGACAAACATTGCTTTTCTCTCTCCCCTTGGCAACTAGTGGAATACTCTTCAGAGAGAAGTTGCTCAAGAAATGTCATTGATGAGGAAAGGCACTAGGCCTGTGGTGTGAATAGTAGGGGGACCCCCTTGGTAAGGATCTTTCTTTTCTTCTCTGTTAGATGACTAGGCCAAGGTCACACAATCATTCTATATCAGAAGCAGGACTGGAATCCAGGGCCAAGGTCACACAATCATTCTATAACAGAAGCAGGACTGGAACCAAATCTAGCATACTATCTACTACACTATATCTTCCTCTCCAAATGGTATTGGTATTGGCTCATACCAAGTAAAATAAAAATACAAGAGAAAATTCTCCTGCTTAACTTTGATTAAATAATTGCTTTTCTCTAATAGATTTGAATATTCTCGAATATACTGTTCTGAAATAAATCTGAGGCAAGCAAGTACTTTAAAGATTGCTCAAACTTGCTATTAAATGCAATTTAAAAATTAACCTTGTAAAGTTTAAAATAAAAATTGGAATTGGAACAAATATGACATTCTTTTAAATCCTGCCTCTAACAATTACTAGTTGTGTGACTCTGGGCAAGTCTCTTAAATTTTCTGATTCTTAGTTTTGTCATCTGTAAAATGAGAGGATACGGTGCTAAGGTCTCTTCCTAGTCTAAATCTATGAACCTAAGTTAAGAGACAATGTTATCTGGAAATGGAAATATCTCAAAAATGTAATCCTTCCGCTATTATTAATAATTGCATAAGCTTCAAAATCAAAGAACTCTATGACTGGGCATTTGGGTCCTAGGCTTAGTTCTAGATATATAATGTTATCTTGGCTAAACATTTCAAAGTCTTTTATTTCTGTGACCTTATTTATAAATGCTTATACATGTACCTTAATTGTTGTTGTGAAGTTGAATTAGTTATTTTTACTTTACTATTCATTACAATATTTTATCAATAACGATTTAAGAGTACTAAAAAGAAAGAATGAGGACAATTCCATTTTGGAACTTGACAATTAGAACAGATTTGAAATCACAAGGACATTTATGAGTCAAAATGTTTTAGAATATAAAATATAAATATCCCACTTGGAGAATGTAAACACAGAAACCACAAAAGTATGATATCATTTACATTTTTTCACTATTGCTTAATTCATTCCCCCATTTAAACCTTTGAAAATATAAATCAGTGCCATGTAGAAATGAAACTCATGGCAATCTGACTCTGTTTCCCCTGTTTAAACAAGTAAAATATTTTGGCTTATGTGAATGTGAGTCAGTGCTTTGCTTTGATAGGAAAAATAAAATAATAGGCCTCCTTCCAGTGATAATCTATTTACTGGGACTCTAATCTATTTCTGGAACTTCTGTGGTTTTATGACTCAAGACTCACTTGAGAAAATAAAAATGAAGATTTGGCAGAGTGACCCTAACTACAAGCTCAAACTGGTGAACTCCCTGAGTAATCAACCGTCCGACCTCTTTGGACAAGATAAACATGTTCACCTCTCTGGCACCATCCAAGTTAATAGCCTCAGTACAAGCTCACATTTCCAAATCTAAGAAGCATACAATGCCTAAGGCTGTCCCAAGACAAGGGAAGCTCTTCTTTGACTTGAAAACAAACAACAAAACCAAAATAAAACCTGAATGGTCCTGGATCAGTCTCATGCCACTCTGATAAATGCTGAAGCACATGGAAGGCATTTTACACCTCCAAAAATTTGGTTCCTAAGTAACTTTCTATTTTTTTTTTCATTCTTTCTTTCATGAAAATTTGTACCAACCAAATGGAATTTACCTCTTTCTCAATCCTGACACCCCATTTCCCATCTCCAAGTGTTTTCCTAGAATACAATCTCTCTTCATCTGTTAGAATCCTTATCCTTCTTCAAGGTTCAGAATTAGTGGTACCTTCTTTCTCTGTGTTCCGATTCAATCTCCCTTCTCAGTGTATCTTGTATTCTGCTTCTTGTATCTCCTCCACTTCCTCCAAGGAGCACACAAACTCCTAGAGGTCTAGCACTGTTTTTCCCCTTTTATATGCCAAGAGCCTAAAGATCTTTGCACATTTATTTTTCAGACTGGAGCCGAGATTTTATTGGTCATGGTGGAGTGTTCCTTATTAGGAAACCCCTTCTATCAATGCAGATTTGCAAACTACTGTGCAACTTTTGGTCTTTCAGAGTTGTCTGGGGACACTGAAGAGTTGGCATGACTTACCCAGGGCCATATACTCTGTATGTGCCAGAGGTAAGACTTGGACCCAGGTCTTCCTGACTACAAGACTGACTTTCTATTATACTGTCCTGTTTCTTGCCCTTGTACATATTAGGCACTTAATATCTATTGAGGAATGGTAGGAACCAGTACGACTGAGTTCTCCTTCATAAGTTCCTCCAAACAAATTTCAAAAAATGCACTAGATAAAATTCTTATGGGAAAACCAAAAAAAAAAAAAGATATGTGCAACATTTGTCAAGGCCTGGTTTAGTATAGGAAGAAGAGAGAGAGGGAGGTCTTTGAACACTGGGGATGGGACTTGCTTGTTGCTGCACTATCCTAGTGCCCAGAGAGAAGCTATGCACCAGGGCAAAAGGAGATCTCAGACCTAATGTAGACAAGTGTGAACCAGAAGCTTTGTCCCTACTACCCAGTTCCCAGTCACAGATCTAGGAAGGACTGAAAAGGGAGCTGGTATGGTAATGTTCCCATGTAGTGAGGCCCTAGACTGTGCATGGAGAAAGGGGGATGTTCAGAAGCCAGCAGCAGTAGTAGTATGGCTCAGAACTCAGACCTAGAGAAGAACCTTGTTTCCAGTATCCATGGAGGAATAACCAGGGCAGGAATCCCTGGTCAAAGAGGAGCCTACGATTTTGCCACTCTGAGCCAAGAGAGCTTTTTAGTTGACTGATTGTCAAAGAGTTTGGCAGCAGTCTATTGTTGCTCACGCTGAAATCCAGGTCAGGAACCTGCAAAGCTCAGATGCCGGGAGAGGAGAACAAAGGTAAAAAAATAACATTTTACTCAATAACCCAAGAAAGCAGCAACAGGACCAGCCCAAATCTTTTCTCCAGAAGGGTCACAGAACCCAGCCCTAACATCAAGTCTGTAGTCAGGAAGTAAACTGCAATACAGGCAAACAACAATAAAAAAAAAGAACTTTACCATAAAAAACTATTATAGTGGCAGGAACACTCAAGACTCAAGACACTCAGAGAGAAGAATAATTCCAAACCATTTACAAGCAAAGCCTCAGAGAATTCAACTAGAATTACTGGAAGAGGTGAATTGAGAGTTTAAAAAAGAATTAAAAATTTTTAATAAGTGAAATTAAAGTTCCTGAGTTAAAAAAATTGAGAGCTTATAGAATGAAAATTATAAAAGTAATTAATATTTAGGTAAAAAGAAACCTTGCCCAAATAACAAACTTCCTAAAATTAATACAATCAAATAAAATCAATGTTCCCACAAGGCAAGAAATATTAAAACAAAGCCAAAGTCTGAAAAAAATAGAAGAAAATATAAAGTATATCATAGTAAAAACAACTGACCTAGAAAACAGATGGAGAAAAAAATTAAGAACCTTTAGACTATCATAATGTAACCCTTAGCCAGTTGTATGTATCTCTCTCCTGTGAAGATTGGATTAACTCTCCCCTTGCCTACTTTTAAATTTAATCAACCAAAAGCATACACACCTCTACTTAACAGTAAATAGAGGAGGTTTGCAAAGTGAGTGACAACCCCAGAGGCAACTTACCACCCCCTGGGCAGTGCTATGCAAATTTAAAGATTGCAGTTGGTGCCTGTAAAGTGGAGGAAGGGACAGGAAGTGATGTATAAAAAGGACTATAAAAGATGATGAACTTCCGGTGCAAGAGGGCTTCATCCTGAATTTTAGGGTTGAAAGAGCCTGAACTGGAACTGCAGCTCTTGAACTGCTTCGACTAAGACTGTTCCTGCATCTTCTCCCTTTGGATCTTCTCCTGATAAGTGAAAAACTAATCTTCCTTTCCTGGCTTCTGGAAAGATTAGTTCTGAAGAGGCCTCCCCTCCTTAGAGGAGGCAGTGTGGGTTGAACCCTTGCTTAATTCAACCCCAAGTCCTCTGGCTAAGAGGTTAACAAGTCCTGCATGGATAGAACCAGGGACCAGAGCAACATTTAGGATGATAAGCTAGACTTCTTACTCTACCCTCTCTTTCATTTCTCTACTCTCACCGCTCTACCGTTTTTGTAAATAAAAGCTGCTAAAAGTCATTTTGACTTGGGATGTATTAATTTTAAAATTGGTGACCACAGTATTATCTTAAAATTCTCAAATATTTTAGTCAAACCCTTAATTAAGTTCCTTACACTCCTCATTGGTGACATTGATTGTTCAATGCCTTGTGCTTGTGGGAGGGATAGGTAAAATTAGTGAGAAATGGAGAGAAGCACAATCAGAGCTCTCTTCAGATCAAGGCGGGGAAAAAAAAGAAATGATATGTAGAGAAGTTGTCAATCTCTATCATGTCCCCATCTCTAACTTGTTATATAGAAGACTTTTGGGAAATTTCCCCATGATTGAGATCCAGAACTCTTTCTTAATTAAGCTATCTACCTCTTCATAGGAGAGCTCCTTCATTTTTTATTGTTGAGTAAACAAGAATACATTCTCTATGCATACTTTCTCTGAATTCTTTTTTGTTATCTTTTTGGATTGTATAGGTTCTAAGGCAGAAGAGAGATAAGGACTAATTAATGGGGATTAAGTGACTTGCCCAGAGTCACATAGGTTGGAAGTGTCTGAATCTATATTTGAACCCAGGACCTTCCATCTCTTGGCCTGGCTCTCAATCCACTGAACTACCCTGCTACCCCCAGAACCTTCATTTTAAGGAGAGGTCTTAGGCCACTGATGTCTTTATTCCTTTCTGGGATCCTCTTGTGACTGTAGATTTCTATCTCCATTATGGTCCTGCTTCCTCTCACCTCTGTGCTCCCCATTCCCCACTTCTTTTTTATATGTAGACTTCCCCTATTAGCACATAAGCTTCCTGAAATTAAGGATTAGCTTTCTTTGTGCTTTTGTTGTATTCCCAGCATTTAATTCAGTGCCTGAAAGATTAATAAATGCTTGTCAACTTGTTGACTCAACCCAGCTATTAAATACCAGAGGCAGAATGTTGAACCTAGCTTTTCTTGATTCCAACTACATTTATCTATTTACTAGACATCTCCCCTCCTTTGCCACTACAAAGAGCTAAAATAGATAATTTTTGTACTTTGGTTCTTTTTCCTCTTTCTTTGATACTTTTAGGATATAGGCCCAGTAAAGGTATCACTGCATCAAAGGGTATACTCAGCTGTCTATCTACCACTTCATATTGTAAAAATTAAAATTTTAAACCTCCCTATTTCTTAAATAAGGAAAAAATGAATAATTTTCACTTCAAAAATATGTCTTCAGAAATAATCATTTGTATCTTCACCCCTAATTGATGAATGCATTTGTCTTCTAGAACGAGTAAGTGAAGTCTCATCTCCAGAGACTGATATCACTTTGAAATGTGTCTCCATCCAGTTTCATAATAAAGACACCACCTACAAAACCAATGCAGCTAAAATAAAACTGGAAAATTGACTGGGGAAAAATAATCTCTGCAACAAATTCCAAGATAAATAAGGAATTTATTTAAATTCATAATCATATGAGTCATTCCACAACTGATAAATGTCAAAGGACGCAAATAAGTAATTCTCTAAGGAAGAAAGCCAAGCTATCAACAACTACATGAAAAAATGTTCCAAATCATTCATAATGAGAAAACTGCAAATTAAATTAAATTTGAGGTTCCACCCCAAAAGATTTGTAATGATAACAAAAAAAGAAAAAGGAAAAATATTGGAGAGACTGCAGGAAAACAAGCATAGTAATTCTCTGTGAATTGTATCATGAAACTGAAATGCTATAGACATTTTGGAGAGGAACTGGGAAAATGGGCCCATGTAGTCACTAAACTGAATATACTCTGATGCAGAGATACTTTTTACTAGGCCTATATCCTAAAAGTATCAAAGAAAGAAGAAAAAGGAGCAAAATACAAAAAAATATCTAAATCAGTCCTTTTTGTCATGGAGGAGAGATGCCTATGAATTAAGAAAATAGTTAGATAAATTATGGTACATGAATGTAATGAAATACTTTTGTACTATGATGATGAAAGGGATGGTTTCAGAAAAACCCAGGGAAATCTATGAACTGATAGAGTGAAATGAAAAGAACCAGGAGAATAATTTGTGTCATATCATATGACACTGTAAAGTCAACAACTCTGAAAGCCTTAAGAACTCTGATCAATTCAGAGACTTACATAATTCTAGACAACTAATGATGAATTATGCTACTCTTCTCTTGATAGAAAGATGAGAGATTCTAGATAAAGAATGATCTATATATTTTTGGGAATAATGTGAGAATTTGTTTTGTTTGGATATACATATAAATGTACATATACATCTATATTTATGTATGAATGCATATAATATAGGTATTTTCCCCCTTTTAAATTGTGAAGTAGAAGCTGAAGATAAAAATTAAACAAAGATTAAAAAACCACCTTAAATATGATCAACTTTGAGCCCTTCTAGCTTTAGGATGTTATGATTTGGGATCTTTTCTTAAGAAAAAGTTTCTCTTTAAATTTTAATGTAGCGAAATATTGTTGGGCTAGGGATAAGCAACATGGTGTAGTGGGCACAGACCTAGCCTCTGGGGTAGTAAGTTGTAGGTTTAAGTCCTACAAGTCATTTAACCCCTCAATGACATACTGCTTTTTAAGATTGTGAATTGGAGAACTTTTATTATTATTATTATTATTATTATTTTTGGTATAAATAATTTTATCAACAAGAGTTCCCTCACCAATAAAATCACAGGTCTAGTATGTATTTAATTCAATTAGACAAAAAAATGTTTATCAGGCTCTGGGGATTTTTTAAGGTCCCAGTTTGTACAATCACATTAAAATGATCATATTATTTTATGAATTGTTAGTATGTATGATACATAGATACTATATATAGTGTATTATATATTACAAAATATAAATCATATTAAAATATATTACAAATCTATTTTTATAACTGCTTTGTGTCTCATGATTTAGTATAAAATGAAGTAACTGGTCTAATAATTTTGGGGTTCTTTACCTGAGATATTCTCACTCAAAGAAAGGTAACTTTTTGGTGTCTTTGGCACTCTGATGAAGCTCATGTTCTCCTTCTCAGAACAAATGTTTTAAAAAATATAAAATACAGAGACAAAGGAACTCAATAACATTGAAACTTATCAAAATACTTTTAAAAAGTACAAGTTCATGTATCCATCATTAAGAATTCACATGCTAAAAATATTTTAAAATTTCTTTTTCTTTAACCTAGTTCTTCTCAAAGCATGTGCTGGGAAATACCCAAGAGTCCCTGAAAACCTTTCTGGAGGTCCATGAGGTCAAAATTGTTTTCATAATAATACTAAGATGTTTTTGTTTCTCATATGGTAAATAGTGATATTTATTACAAATAAACATATTACATATAAACAAATGCTCTTGAGGGGAAGTCTTCAATAATTTTAGAATCCTGGGGGGTTTCAATGACCAAAAAGTTTGAGGCCACATTAGCCAGCATGAGGAAATGTGGTGGGGAAGAAAGGAGATGTTTTTCACACTTTGGAAAGCAAATTATTATTATGATTATTAATTTAAAATAATTGATTTTCCTAATTACATGTAGTAATTTTTACCACATATTTTCTGAAATTATGAAATCCAAATTGTCTCCATCTTCCTTCCTTTTCCCCCTCCTGGAGATGGTAAGCAATTTAATCTGGGTTATACATATATTATCAGAAAGAAAATGTATTGAAATATTCCTATCAACATTATTAACATTCACCAGTTCCCTACTTTAAAATCTGGCTTTAGCCTGGTTTATTTGCTGCATCTGTAATTCCTAGGATTACAGGATTCCTAGACTTCTGTAATGGAGAGGAAGGGACAATTTTAGATTCTGACATCCACTTCAACATCAAGTAGTCTAGACTAGAATAAACTACTAGATACCCCTCAGTAGTGTAGGATTTGCTCCTTCCCTAGATAATCATTAGGATGGAGTGATTTGCAAGCAGTTAGATCAGGTCAGCTTTCTGGACTCACAGAAAGGTAAGAGTCAATATCCAAAATTAAAAAATGGAATAAACCTTTAAAAGCATTATTTTACAAATTAGGAAACCAAGGACCAGAGAGTAGACTCTTGCTCATAGTCACACAGGGCTAGATTAACTGATTGATTTATTGATTTCTTTCCTTTTTTTTTAACCCTAACTTTCTGGTTTAGTAACAACTTTAAGCCAGAAGAGCAAAGGCTAGACAAAAAGAGGTAAGGGATTGAACTGGATGGCTTCCGAGGGTCCCCCTCCCGTCTTCCAGTCTAGAATTTCATGATTCGCCTCCACAGAGACAAGCCCTGGACATTAGCGGAGATGCCCACTGCACTGGTAAAGGAGACAGAGCCTCCCTGGTGGAGCTCCTAAGTGAAAGAAATGGGAGGGTATTCTACGTAGTATTCTACGGGCTTCCCCTCTCCTTTGAGTCACCATCCCCCTATCACAAACCGCTCGTGGCCGCCCCGCTAGCAGCCTCCTTTAGAGGATGCGTCCATTGGTCCCTGCTTTGGCTGGTGGCGTTGGTGCGCGCGTGGCTGGCCTTCCCGTAATGGGGCGAAGTGGACTAGACCAAACGTTCCCCAGGATGATCACAGAGCCCGGAGGCTTGAGGGAAGGAGATGCGGGCACCTCACTTACCTCCAGGTAATAGAGGTCTAGGGTGGTGATCTGCGAGTCCAGGAAATCTTCGTACGTGGTAAACTGGGTGACTATATTGTCCACCACAGATATTCCTTCCTCATTATCCAACATGGTTACTACGGGCGCAGCGTCCCTAGCAACGGGTAGCCAGACTCCCGAAGGAACCAGAAGGAGCCCAGCTCTCTTCCGGCTCGCTTACCTGGGGCAAGCTGGGTGGTCCCGATCTCTCCGCCCACAGGCCACGCCCTGTTCAGGTACTCACTCACTTCTTTTCCTACACCAGCCTACTTTTTCCCCCGTTTTTTTTTAAGGTTCTAGAATGGACAGCAAGTATATTCCGACCCTTACTTTATGTTCGGTTAGATATTCTGCTGTTCCAAGCTCATTCTCAAACGCAGGAAAAATGGAGAGCTGAGCTAGAGATAAAGGTAAAGCTAAAATCAATAAAGCACAAATACAGATTCAACCCTCCCGGGCTTGGCCTTTAAAAGTCCTTTTGCAGATGTCTAGGAATGTGGCAGCAATGAGGGAGATTTCAGTGTGACCTATGGCTTGGAGGAAATGTGTGCTAACAAGCTCAAGATGGGAACTCTTCCCTGTCTTTCCCCTCTCTCCAGAAGGAAACCCACCAACTTCGTGTTTTTTGTTTTAATTCATTTTAGCTATCTGATGCCTCCATGTTGATTTGGTACTGTTGCTTCTTTTTCCCTTTAAATTTTTGCTTTAGTTTCTAAGCTTTTAACATACAAAATGCTAATATAAACCTAATTTGTTATATTTTAAATAGATCTTTAATCATTATATATTAAATATATTACATACTATGTATAATGATACAAACTATATATAATGTAGTATNGCTAGAGATAAAGGTAAAGCTAAAATCAATAAAGCACAAATACAGATTCAACCCTCCCGGGCTTGGCCTTTAAAAGTCCTTTTGCAGATGTCTAGGAATGTGGCAGCAATGAGGGAGATTTCAGTGTGACCTATGGCTTGGAGGAAATGTGTGCTAACAAGCTCAAGATGGGAACTCTTCCCTGTCTTTCCCCTCTCTCCAGAAGGAAACCCACCAACTTCGTGTTTTTTGTTTTAATTCATTTTAGCTATCTGATGCCTCCATGTTGATTTGGTACTGTTGCTTCTTTTTCCCTTTAAATTTTTGCTTTAGTTTCTAAGCTTTTAACATACAAAATGCTAATATAAACCTAATTTGTTATATTTTAAATAGATCTTTAATCATTATATATTAAATATATTACATACTATGTATAATGATACAAACTATATATAATGTAGTATATATTTACATATAACATATAGATATTAATGTATTAAATATATCTTGAATTTGTTCAACTCTAGAGATAAGATTAAAGGTGGAGAGTGACCTCCCATTTCTGAAGATGATAGATGAATAAGTGGGGAATGAGTTTATGGCTACAGTCAGAAGTAGCCTCTTTATGCCAAGGAAAAAATCTTAAGACCAAGATATTTTTTTTAAAAAAATTATGAGCCAATATAGCCCCAGAAGAGAATCAGCAGGTGCTGACTATTTTTCTCCTATTAGAAGTCCAGCATATAAGGTTTAAAAGGACAACTATGTTCCAGAAGAGGGAGTGAGTTTTTAGGATAACTCTCTCTATTCTAGGGAAGGGAAGAGGATAGGGATTTTTCCAGTATTCCTCATTCAACCTCCAGGCTCAAAAGTGATTGACAACTTAATCTGTTGTGCTTGATGGTGCCACCTTGTTTGGTTTTAGATAAATGATGGAGAGCTCAGACCTTTAAATGCCTACAAAGGATTATATCAATTATCTCAGATAAACTCTCTAAAAATTCTATTGCCTTAATGTAAGTTCTGGTGACCTTAAAGGATGTTTACATTCATTTCCCATGGAAATTTTTGTTTTTAAATTTGTGACTTCCATAGGACCTTGGATTCTCTTGATTTTGATTTTTTTTTTTTAAATCACTATAGAATCAGAGCTGGAAAGGATCTCAGAAATCAGGTAGTCCCCTAACCTTTTCCCCCCAATGAGTCTGAGAGAAGTTAAATAACTTTCATGATCATCCACTGATTTAGTGTGTCGACAGTGCACATACTGTAACTTATACAGTGACGCAGTCAGAAGAATGTTGGCTTTGTAGTGTTAACTTGGGGAAAAACACAGAACTACTAAAGTAGTCAGAAAAGCCAAGTCTTTAATCAGGAAAGAGATAGTGCTCAACATTCAACCCATACAAGTCAAGCGCCTAAAAACCACACAGAGCCAAAGGCTCTGGCACTCTGGGAACAGTATCTCTCAGAGAATAACCATGCTAGATGATTCTCCAAAGAACAATAGAACTTGGGGAACTTATATCCCATTTGGGGAACTAAGGACAGGAAAATATGATTGATGGGCATTACCACGGCTACAAGGAAAAGAGAGGTCCAAACTACACTGAAGGGATACAAACAAGCTTGGGAAAGAAATCATAGCCAAAGGTTGAGATAGCTGGGAGTGGCCTACTTCCAATAGATACTAAAAGGATAGTTCCAGCACTGGTGTAGATCTTCTTGGGAACTGATCTGATACAATAGGGGAAACTTTCTAGGCTAAAAGGATACTTAGCATTTGACTAGGTCTGCTGGCCCCACCTAAACTGGGATTATCAAGTACTTTAAAGTCTATTGTTCAGTCAGAAACTAGTAAATCTGAGACTTCCCTGGGGTGAATTCTCAGGGGATGGGGCAGAATTGGGGTCTCCAGATTTCTAGTTGACCATAGTCAGAAAACTTTGGTTTGAATCCTAATTTGACATTTACTACCTTGGTAATGTTAGGAAGGTAGATCTTAGTTTTCTCAATTTGTAAATGAGGGGATTGGATTAATGTCCCTCCAGTTCTCAACCTAATTTGCAGAGAGGATTTATTTGATCCTTGGTCTTCTGACTCCAAATACTGCATTCTTTCCACTGCACCATGCTTTGAGTTCTTAAAACAGGAGAAAATAATATAAAGCAGCTGCGGGAAAGCTTCTCAATAGATATTTTAGAATTATAATTGCTTAAAAGACCCTTGAAATTTTAGCTCCTAGGACAGGATTATGCATGCAATTTTAAATCCAATTAGTTCTAATTGAGAACCATACCTACACACACACAAGCAGTAGGCTAGAAAAATAATTTTCACTTGGCAACAAATAGCTTTTGATCAGTCACGGAAAAAATAGTAGTATTAAATCTAGGCAAAATTATACTCAGTACTACTCAAAATATGATAACCTGATCTTTTTTTAAAAATTGACATTGTGAACTTTAAAAAGTAATTTGGGCATGATATCACTTGTTAACTTGAAAATAACACAGAACTACTAAAGTAGTCAGAAAAACCAAGTTTCTAATCAGGAAAGGGATAGGTCCAATATTTCAGCCATGACCAGAGCCCAGAAAAACCCTGTGACTCTAGGGACAGTATCCCTGGAAGAAATCACAGCATGAGATGATAGCTCCAAAGCACCATCGAATTTGGGGAACTGAGGGACAGGGAAATGTTTGATTGACATTACCATGGCTACAAGGAAATGGGAGTGTCCAAACTATACCAGAAGTTAGGGCGCCTACTTTACAATGGACTATGTATTATGTACCCCATTGTACTATGCTTAGGAAAAAGTTCCCTCCACAGTTCTGAGTGGATCTGAGAGTTAGTGCTGGAGTATAAGAGACCGAGCTGTCATTTAGCACCTGTTCCTACTCTGATATATAGTATAATAAATATTAGAAGGAGTGGGGTTGAGGGAAAGATTGAAGGAGGAAAAACAAAATAGGTACACTAATGCATTCTTGTGAAGCTCTGACTTGGTGTAACCTTTCTGGAAACCAATTTGGAATTGTGCCCAGAAAGTTATTAAACTGTGCATACTCCCTTGACCCAGTGAAACCATTACTGTACTTGTACCTCTTAAGAATTCAAACAAAAAGAAGAAGGTATTTATAGTAGCGTTTTGTAGTACCAAAAATGGAAACTAAGGATCTGTTCCTACTCCAGAGTGTAAGACACAGAACTGCCATTTGGCACCTGTTGAATGCTATCAACCTCACGCTCTGGGCTCTCTTCTTGCCCTAGAACAGTAGTTCCCAAACTTTTTTGGCCTACTGCCCCCCTTTCCAGAAAAAATATTACTTATTCCCCTGGAAATTAATTTTTTAAAAAATTTTAATAGCAATTAATAGGAAAGATAAATGCACCTGTGGCCATCACCACTTTCCTGGATCACTGCAGCACCCACCAGGGGGCGGAGGAGCCCACTTTGAGAATCACTGCTCTAGAGCCTAACCATAATATTCAGTCTCTGAGCTGAAAGCCTTCAGTTTCAGCAGATCTCTGTCCTGATTGGAAAACAGTAGATGCCTAATAATATGTATTTGGCATGGACCATTGTACCCCCAAATTAAAGATAGAAGTATTTCAGGCAAACAGTAAGCAGGAAAATTTCTTTGCTCCCTTACATCCTTGTGACCACTAACCCAAAACATTTGATAACTATTAGACCCTGAGAGGAATATTCTCCTTGGATTGTCCTTTAGATTTCAAATGGATATTGAGATACACCTCCAGGCTATGCCTTGATACCATCAGGTTGTATCTAAGACATCTATCTGTCCCCTAGACTATGAGAGTCACACCCTATGTCTTCAGGCAAACCTCCCCCCCCCCTCCAGAATTGTTCTGGATCATTGCATTGCTGCTAGTAGAGAAGTCTATTATGTTCCATTGTGCCACAGAGTATCTGTCTCTGTGTATAAAGTTCTCCTGGATCTGCTCCTTTCACTCTACATCACTTCCTAGAGGTCATTCCAGTTCACATGGAATTCCTCCAGTTCATTATTCCTTTTAGCACATTCTATCACCAACAGATACCACAATTTGTTCAGCCATTCCCCAATCGATGAACATTCACTCATTTTCCAATTTTTTGCCACCACAAAGAGAGTGGCTATAAATATTTTTGTACAAGTCTTTTCCCTTTTTATCTCTTTGGAGTACAAACCCAGCAGTGCTATGGCTGGATCAAAGGGTATGCAATATTTTAAATCCCTCTGGGCATAGTTCCAAATTACCTTCCAGAATGGTTGGATCAAATCACAACTCCACCAGAAGTGTCACAATTTTGCCATGTCCCATCCAACATTTATTACTTTCCTTTGCTGTCATATTAGCCAATGGAGTCTTGCATTCTTGCAAAGGGTACCCTTTCCAAACCCAGGAGGTTCACCTCAAAGACCCCCACAACATATTGACTATTGATTATATATTTGAACTAGTGACCAGAAAATAAGATGGAAGCCTAGTTCCCAAGAAGATATGATGAAAGGTCCATCCTTCATAAACCAGGGTGATTCCAGAAGCAAGGAGGGGGAAATAATGGCTACAGGAGAGGTAGCAACATTTTCCCCTTCTCTTTTATAAAACATTCAAACTTTTTTGAGACTGATGGCCCCCATTTTTTAAAATACAGATTCTTTTCACTTCCAATGCAAATAAATAGGACGGGAAAAAGCACAAGAATAAAAGCTAATCACAAAGATGGCAAGGCCACATCTTCCTCCTGTTCCTGTTATTCACAAGAAAGAGTTTTTATAGGAAATGAAATGGAGTCAAATGTTGAAAAAGGGTGAGGCATCAGAAAGACCTACGCCTACAACTTCAGTGGAGGGTTCAGGAAGGGAAATATCAAAAAATGAGTGAGGTGGGTGGTAGATAAAGGGAGGGCTTTGAATCCAAAAAACAATAGCAAAAACCTACTAATGAAGGCTCAAGATCTTTGATAGGATGAAAATTGCTTTAGAAATGATTGCATCCTAAAGGGAAACTATTCTTTTTCAGCCTGTTTAAATAGTTCCAGAAATATTTGCAGAATACATGTGGCTGAAATAATTTCTAGTTTCAGCCAGATAAAGATGTACATCACTTTCTCTGCTCTCTATTCTATTCTTCACATGATATGAATGTATTATTGCAGACTAGCAGACAAGCTATGGGATTGTGGTACTTCTGACAGCAGAGGGCACTCTTGGACTGCACAGTCCCAGTGCAGGATGACTAGAAACCAAGAGCATTTAAGGGAGGTGAGAACATGCAAGCAGGATAACCGCTGTCTTTTCTGTTTCATAAAAATCCAACAGATTCATATTTGCTTTGAGCTCCTCCTATACTAAATAATACAGGAAAATTCCCCCTCTCAAGAGGGTCTCACTGTGACTTAGTCATCTTCAAGGTCACTCTAGTGGCTATCAGTAAGATAGAATATACTTGTAAAAAGCTTTGGTTTACTTGGCCATATTAATTTTCATTTATTAGGATCCCCAGGATAAGCATATGCTTTTCAAGGTGCTAGATTTGAAGTCTTGACTTATTTTCTATGTGACTTTGAGCAAATGAACCACTGAACCTCTTTGGGACTCAATTCCTCATCTGTAAAATGAAGGAGTTGGACTACATGGCATCTGAGAGCCCTTTAAACTCCTACAGATGTAGGATTCTAATAAGCAGTGCAAAATTTTCTTCTCTAGCATCGCGCATGATGCATTACACTTTTTAAAAAAAATTTAGAAAATTGATTCCATTATTCTGGGGAATTCCTGATGAAATTCACTTTATCAATAGAGGAAGGCAGCTTCTCTGAAGCTCATAGTTTTAGGGTACTAATCAGTTAGGTGACATGCTCATGTTCACACACATACTATATATCAGAGGCAAGATTTGAATTCAGATCCACTTGACTCCAAAACAAATCACTATCAATTATACGGTGCTTGGTTTATATATATAGACCCTTGTGCAGATCTGTACTTAAAGCTAGCTTTACATAATTCAAATTTGTCCTTGGAAGGGAGAAAGGGAGACAGAAAGGGGTACTTGATCATGTGAAGGGAGGGAACTGGCATATGCTCAAGGACACATGGAGTCCAGGGGCAGAGAAGTGAGAGCAGGAGGAAGAACATACAGGGATCAGGAGAGCATGGATGGATGGGAGGCAGAGGAGGGGTGCTGAGAGCATATAGGTAGGTGGACAGACTGGGGCAAAGATCTCCTCTCTCAGCTCTTGAGGTCTAAAGCCAAGTTCCCATCTGCCAGTACTGGTGGGAGGCAGTTCTGCTTTCATTTGAGAGATTGTAAGCCAAGGGACAAGGGCAGAGAGAGAGAGAGAGAGAGAGAGAGAGAGAGAGAGATTGAGAGAGAAACACCCAGTGCTATAGTGGTGGGTTTTTGGAATTTGAATTTCTTTCAGAATTTGTGTAATGCAAATTTAGCAAAGCAGGAACTAGGTACTTGAATAACATGGATCCATAAATAAATGAAAACTCTTATTTAATGCTTACTGCTGAATTATTCAAAATTCATCTTTTTTTAAAAAAATTATTTTACAGTAAACCTAAAGGCATCTGGTTTTAAAGAAAATAAACTCTATCAAACAGCCAATCAGGCATGATTTTCTTTTTCTTTTTATTTTTTTAAGAAACCCTTACATTCTGCCTCAGAATTGGTTTCAAATCAGAAGAGAAGTAAGGGCTGGGCAATTAGGAATAATTGGCTTGTCCAGGGTCATGCACCTAGGAAGTGATTGAGGCTAGATTTGAACCCAGGACCTCCTGATTCCAGACTTGGCACTCTATCTAGTAAGCCATTTAGTTATGATTTTCAACAAGGTCATCTCCACTGAACTAAGAGAAGGAAAGAAATATATTTAGAATTGTTCATGTTCTACTAATAAGAATAGGAATTAGCTTTTAATAATAATATTTTCCAGACTTAACCAAATTTATCTAAAAATATCCAAATTTATTCCAAATTCAGTATTAAAAAAGTGTCTGCAAAATTACCTAAGGATACACAGAAGAGTTTTAATAAAGAAGCAAATGAGCATCAAAGAATTTTTAGTTCTCAGTTACAAGATCTTTGTTACTGCCAGGAAATCTGTCATTTTGGGATAATACATTTTTCTATGTTGTGTCAAGGATCTTTAAAATATAAATTTTACCAGAATTACCATAAATTCCACCCTTGCAAAAGGTTAAACAAGGATCCTCTCCATTCATAACAAAACCTGAAGATGTTAAAATGCAGAAAACACATCCATAGGATTATAGATTTTGAGATCATAGAGGTCATCTAATTCAACCATCTCTCTTTACAAATGAAGAATTGAGATCGGTAGAGACAAAGAAACTTGCCAGAAGTGACAAAGGTAGCAGGTGATCAAGACCAAGATTTAAACTCAGGTACTCTCATTTCAACTCCAATGTCTATATGACTATACCTAATTATGTGAGTAGGTGCTCTAGATAATAATAAATGTAATTTACTTAAAATAATAGTAATAATAGCTGACCCTTTTTAGCATTGAAGATTTTAAGATTTAAGATTTTCAAGTATTTACAAATACCTAATTATTTCACAACTACTCTGGGAGGGAAACTATTATTATCCCCATTTTATAAATGAGAATGAGGCAGAAGTTAAGTGACTTATCCAGGGTCACACAACTAGTAAGTGTCTGAGTCTGGATTTGAATTATACTAATGTGCTTAACTGGAGACATCTAGGTGACTTAATGACTAAAGTGCTGAGCTTAGAGTCAGAAAAATCCTGGGTAAGTCTTTTAACCTTTGTTTGCCTTAATCCCCTGGAGAAGTAAATGGAAAAACACCCCAGTTACTTTGCCAAGAAAATCCCATGGACAGTACTGGTATGCTATGATTCAGAGTCACAAAGAGTCTAATATAACTGAACAACATGTGTGTGTTTAACTGAAGGAAATACATCTTAAGTTTTCAAATTCCATTCTTATTTTCATTTTCCAAAGTAACTGATGTCAGCAACCTATACTGCTAGGTATCTGGAGAAGTAAATAAGAAATGTGCTTTTGGTTGGCATAATGGGAATTGTTTTAATAAATTAATTCCTGGCTGAGGTCTTGAGACTCTGTGATTATAATATTATAAGAAAGAAAAAAAGTCCAATAAAAATATATAACTATGATGTTGCCCAATTTATTATTAGATTTTCTGTGCATTATGAAGAACTCCATTGGCTTAATTATTGGCAATACATTATGTAAGTATTCTTATTCTTAACAATGACCATAACACTTTGAATTTAATAAAGTATTTCTTCTAGAAGGATCATGGAACTTTTATATATTTTCAACTCAGAGACAGAACTAATAGGGAGCCATTTGGGACATTGCTTTGGGGTGCTGATGCTAATCCTTTTAGGTTTAGTACCTAATTCATAGGAATGATGAATTGAAATGAAAAATGACCAAAAGACATCCACATCCAGTGTGGACTCTCTCATATACCCAGTCTTTGACTTCCCCCAGGTAACGTTGAATAGAAGCATTTCTAGATATGTTTAGCACACTTGCCCTAGGAACATTTTGTGTTATTTGACTTTAAGTAACAGGAGGTGGGTGGAAATTAATTATTTAAGTTCTGGTCATTTACTTAAAAAATTATTTCTCTCTACATTTTTGTTGTTGCCAACTTAAAACTTCAACCATCATAAACATTTCAACATACACAGGAGAACAGAATAGATTACGTATTAAACTCTGAACTTTGCCTGTGGACTACTTGTTTTTTCTGAAGTTCATATTAAATTGAACACAGTAGTAATGAAATTTCCTGGCTTTTGCCTCTTTTGGAATTTATTTTCTACTTTGTGTGTTTTTTCAATGTTGCGATGATGCCTTTTAAGCTTTCTTATTTTCCTTTATGTATCTATACACCAACACCCCAAATTAGTCATGATTATGAGTGATGAAGACTTCTGAAGTCTTTCAAAAGTTACTTCTCTTGGGGGCACTTGAGTGGCTCAGTGGACTGAGATGGGAGGTCCTAGGTTCAAATTTGGCCTCAGATACTTCCTTGCTGGGTGACCCTGGGCAAGTCACTGAACCCCTGTTGTCTAGCCCTTACTGCTCTTCTGCCTTGGAACCAATATATAGTATTGATTCCAAAACTGAAGGTAAGGGTTTTTAAAAAAAGGCACTTTTCTTGACATTATTGTGAAAATTGACTTCTTGCTGCTCACTTCATTCTACATCTATTTACACAAATCCTCCCAGGTCTTTCTGAATTTATCCCCTTTGACACATTATAATGATGCAATAATATTCTATACATCCATGTTACCACAATTTACTGAGCCAATCAATTAGTTGATTGGCACCCACTTTCCCTGATTTAATCTAATAAACATTTATTATGTGGCTAGTATATGCCAGGAACTGTACTAAGTGGGGATACAATTAATTAAAAAAGAGATGATCTCTAGCCAGAGGGCTCACAAACCCATGAAAGGAGATAACACATAAAAGGGGTCAGGAAAGTAGGAAGGATGAGGGAAGGGAGAAACTTGGTGGCATCCTGTTTAGAAGAGCTGAAGCCAGGCAGAATGACAAGATGCAGAGTGGAGTGAGCAAAAGTCCAGTGCCCAAAAAAGCATTGGGAGGAGATTCATACTCTACCTGCCAGCCCTCCAAAGGAGAGAGGAGACTGAGGGAGATAGTTTTAGTCAAAGCTTGAATTAGCAGCTTGATGATGAGGTTAGGGGTGATGAATTTAGTTTACCTTGGGAGGAGCTTTGTGTTAGGTCAAATTAAAACCAGGCAGAGCAGCCATGCAGAGTAGGTACCACAAAATCTGCTTTGTTTCCAGTTCTTTGCTACAACAAAAAATAGTACTAAGCATTTGTTTAGTAAGGGCTGGTGATTGGTGTTATGTCTTTCCCAGGGTCACACAGCTAGGAAGCATCTAAGGCAGTGATTCCCAAAACGGGCGCCACCACCCTATGGTGGGTGCTGTAGCGATCCAGCGGATTGGTGATGGCCACAGATTTTAGCTTTTTTTGTATTACATTCTATTCTGAGTTCAATAAATAGTTTCATAATTTCAAAGTTCAGTGTTTCTAATTTACACCTTTCTTTACTATATTTTACGAAAAAGGTAGAAACATTAATACATATATCTTTCCTATTAATTGCTATTAAAATTTAAAAAAATTAATTTTCAGGGGGCGCTAAATAATATTTTTTCTGGAAAGGAGGCAGTAGGCCAAAAAAGTTTGGGAACCACTGATCTAAGGTTAGATTTGAACCCAGGATCTCTCATCTCCAGGATTCTGTCCACTGAGCTACCTAGTTGCCTCTCCTGAGAGGTATCCCTGGGTCAAAGGACTTGAACAATTTGGCAATTTTGAGAGTACAGTGCCAAATTGCTAGTATGAGATAGCTTGCATTTCAACATTTTAAAACTGCTTATTCATGTTTTCACCTCTTATCTCTTGGGAAATGGCTCATGCCCTTGAAATTTGTATCAATTCTCTAAGCATCTTAGATAGCATAACTTCATCTGAGAAATCTGTTGCAAAGATCATTTCCTAATTTCATTTCTAATCATTCCATTTCTAATTCAAACTGCATTGATATTGCTTGTGTAAAGGGAAGAAAAAAATTATATATATTTGAAGTCGGCTTCTTTTCTTGGCTGTCAGTCTATATTATTGCAGCATGGAATAGTAGATGGTCTCAGGACCAGGAAGTCCTGAGTTCAGATCCTGAATTTGTGTAATAGGTGTTGTTTTTAAAAATGATAAAGGCTGATATTATGAGGATAACTAATATTTTATTTAGGCCCATGTTGGTAGAATAAATAGACCATGTACCTGTAAAAATTTCAAATTGCCGCCTGAGCCATTATGTTCAGTACCTTACCTAATCTTTTCTACATCCCCCAGAGAGTGAGCTCAGGTAGCAAAGAGAGAGTCTCCAATGACCCCAGGAGTCTTATATCATTCTCTTATATCATCACACTTCCTGTGTGCCTCCATTTTTACAAGAGGAATCATGGGAAATGTAGTTTCCAAAGTCCCCTAAATGTCCACAGGAAGTTTGTCATATATCTACATATCTTAAGGTTCAAATGAGCCCCAAATACCTCTAAATGGAACCCCAGAACTTATTTAAATAACACATAGGAGTAAGTTCTTGACCCTCTACTCTGATGCAGGTTAGAATAGTTTTTCCTTAAAAAATATTCAGATATTCTTTGAGACTTGATTAGCTTTAGGATATGAGTGCTCACTGTTGACAACAATTCCTCATTGCCTAAAAACAAAGCAGCCACAAGGAGCTCCAGGGGGTCTCTGATTCTTGGCTGGTGAATCATGACTAGGGTTATATTGGTTGAATGCCTATACTTGTTGAATATCCTTCTCCTGCTATGACTAAGAAAATCTATTTTTGTCAACTGCTCCATGACCTATGAGTATCTCATTCCATTCCAGTATCAAACCTACCAAGGGACTGGCCTGAGGCAGTCCCACCCCTAAAACAATTGGTATAGTTTTTCAGGTTTGGAAGCTCTCTGAAATGAGAGATTAGCAAAGCAGAGAAAGGTAAGTCCAGGTTGGCCTTCATTCCTTTGATGGTGTTTTTGGGGATGCTTTTAGAAATTGTTGGGGTTAATTTTTTTTATTATGAGTTACCCCTTCTCTTCCCATTCCCTGGTGATTTAAAAAATAGAACACCTCTGGCTGTTCAGCAAAAAAAAAAAAAAGAAGAAGAAGAAGAAGAAGAAGAAGAAGAAGAAGAAGAAGAAGGAGTGAAGCTTAGAGATAAGTAAACTATATTTTAGGCCCTCTGCCTAATTGGACCTTCCAATTTGGTAATTTCAGCCTACTGTATATTCTAATAGCAGATAGTTTCAGAACTCAGTTTGCCTTTGTTAGTGGAAATTTGGGGTCCTTGGTCTTAATATCAAGATCCATGATATAAACTTCCTATGGATGCTTAGCTTGAGAACTACATTTCCCATGATTCCTCTTACATAGGAAGTATGATTATGTAGACAGAGGTATAAGACTCCTGATGTGATTGGGAGACGCTCTCTTTCCTACGAAGCAGCCAGGTGGGCAGAAGGTAATGGTGGGCGATTTGAATTAGATCTTATCAGGCACGTGGCTTTCATAATTATCAATATGGATAACAATAAACCATTAATATTATTGAATATATCCATCCATATCAGTATTATTCTTAACACCTTCAAAGCAGCCTGGAAGGACTGAATTTGAAGTAGGGAAGAAAGAGAAGAGATTTTCCTTTTAGTAAAAAGGGATAAATGCAAACCTTGATGAGACTAACTGCTTATGTATTGCTAAATAATCATCATTCATCACTACCCTAGGAAAGTACTATTTTCTGCCACTTTCACCTCCTTAGGGGTCTGCCTTGAGCCCCAGGCACTTACCATTTGTGGTCTTTTAGGTAAGAAGCTTATAATCTGGTAGGGAACATAAAACATAGCTAGAATGCAAAGCAGAATGTATTCAGTGCCATAAGGAAGATCACAGACTGCTCTAGGGTTTCAGAGGTAGAGATAATAGGGATCAAACATATTTTAAGGGGACTGAGAAAAGGTTGCACTTGAGTAAGACATTCAAAGAGGAGCAAGAAGAGTTTTGGAAAGAGCATCCCAAGAATATTGAACTGTTAACTGCTGTTAACAGTCGAGATCACCTGTGAGTATTTCGTTTCATTCCCATATCAAATCAAAAAAGTGAAAAGAAGTGTAAATATGGGAAAGTATGGTTCGCATTCAAGGAATGAAAAGTGGTTCAATTCAATAAGCATATGTAATGAAGTAAGAAAAGAAGGCTAGAAAAAAGGCATGGGCTAGTGGCTTGGATATCCAGCTAGTAAGCTTGAACTTATAGGGAGAAATTAAAAGTTGTTGAACAGGACTTAACTGGATCAGAGTTTTACTTTAGAAAAGTTAATAAGGCATGGATACAGAGAAGAGAGAATTTGGGGTCAGAAGATCAGTTAGAAGCTTTTTATAATAGGTCCAAGAAGGGGCTAATGAAGGATGACAGCAGGAGACATGGAGAGGAAATGCCATACCCTCATATGATAATTAGCTCTTTTTTTAAGCCTAGGGACAAATATAATGCCATCTAAAGTCTACATAGTTTCCTGATTTGTAGGCTTATGGAACTTTTTTTTTAGATAAAATGATTCCAGATACAATTGTTCTGAGCCTCTAATTAGAAAAATTCCCAACATTTAGACAAAGATCAAATTTTCAGCCTTAATTTACATTTATATCTATCTCCTCCTCATGGTTGAGACAAAATTCAAGCTGCTGGAAATATTTGGGTAACAAAACAGTTAATCATATGTCTGTGGATAGTCAGGCCCCAGGAGGGTAAATCAGGAAAAAGTAGACCTATTCCCAAGGCTTCCTTCAGTCCTTGAATGCAGGTGGTAGTGCCATCCTGAGTTTCCCGCTAAGATGTTTATACAACTATTGGGTTTCCTTTATTTCTTCCCTCACTTCCATCATTCAATTGTGCCTTCTCTTTCTCCTTGAGTCTCTGGTTCTTTCTAGCTCAGCTTTATATGATCTACTCTTTCTCTTCCACCTCCAGGTGGAATCTATTTCTGATTTTGTGATAGTTTCTCTTGTTTATACACATTATTTAGGTTGTGTCCTATTCTCTTAGCAATGACTTTGATAGGTTCAAAGAAGTTGAAACTAGAATTAATTCAAACAAAAAGTGTTCTTATCTAACAAAGTCAATTTTAAATAAGGTGCAATAATCAATTCAGACTCACCCTTACTGATGAGACAGGTTTGAGAGACATGTCAGAGACAGAATGATAGCAGAGTTATTAATCTTAAGGTTGTTTTTTTTTTTCATTTGAGATCATCCTTTTTCCTTTTTAACATTTTTCTGAAGAAAAAAAAAACAACTCACAGGTTTCAAATGTTAGCTTTTTCTGAAGCATGGCCAGTATTTCATAAACCATATGAAAAGGACTTGCAGGGTCATAAAGGACACTTAGAAAAGTAAACATTTTAGCAGGAAGAAAAACATTTTGATGCCCTGGTGAGGCTAAATGGAAGGAAGCAAACTATTTCTATGAGGAATATATTTAGCTTCCCCCAAATATGAGATGGCTACTGTCAAATTCTTATGAAGAAAGGCTTGATCTATTTTAGACCAATATCTAGTTTCTAGTTTGAGCATTAGATGCCTAAGATCAGCAGGTACTTAACTATTTTTACAGCTACAGTAATCATATAGACTCAGGAATGTCTGTTTCAAAACAGAAAAAGTATTACGAGAACTTTATAAAAAATAGATGTAAAGGATCTGTGGGATTGTTTTTCTATGACAAATTCTAATCATTGCTTCCCACAAATTCTTAAGTCTGAAGCTTTTATAGTATTCACTCTGTTTAAAAGTAAAAGGTGACTTGAATCACCTTCCTTCCTGGCTCTCATTTGACACTGAAAACACAGCTAACAAAAATGAATAAAAATATTGCCAAGAATGAGCTGGAACAACCAACCCCAAATTGTGACTACTTTGTATTGGACACCAAAGAGGAATATAATAGTCTTATAATTAGAAAAAATTTTCAGACTAGTCTCTTCACTTTATAAATAAAAACTGACGCCCAGTGAAATAAATATTAGTTATCCTGGACTTCTGTTTGTGCTTTCACCTGTTGTGCCATATTCCTGCCATGATAAATGTCACTTGTGGCTGAGATGTGTGTGTTGGAGTGGGAATAGGGAAGGGGTCCCAAAATAGGACCAAGCTTTGTATTCACATGAATCCTTTGGGGTTGGATGCTGGAAAGCTTTACCCCAAAGGGAAGGCATTAGGATTTTCTTGTATTCCCTTGACTCCGGGTATTCTGGTATCCTAGAATATTTATCAGGGGGAAGTCTCTGTAAACATTTGGCTTGACTTCTGTCTAGAGCCATACCAATATAGATCAATAGACTCACTTCTAGAAAAGCTAAGTAGGCCACAAAATAAATGCTTAAAATACAAAAGGCTTATAAGTACACATTGATAAATATTTAAAACATAAAACATTAACCTATTTATCCTATTATACTCTTTCAAGAGGTGGAAAAAGACTCCCCAGATGCTTATGGATAAAAAAAAGCCTCATATCTATGGGTTTCCTAGATATGCAAACACATTACCCATAATCTCTATTATACTCTCTTAGAAGGTAAAGACTCCCAGGAGACTTATAGGATTGACTACAGAAGAAATTTTACTTTCTTTTCAGTCTTCCTTGTCCTAGGAACACTAGGAACTTAGTGACTTGGATAAAAACTGTAGATGGCATAATCATCCAATTTACAGATGGCACAAAGCTGGGAGGGATATGTGACTCCCTGGAAGACAGTAGCCAAAAAGACTAGAACATTGGGCTGGAACTAATAAGATGAAACACAATAAGGATAAATGTCAACTATTATATCTGAGTTCAAAAATGAAAGTGTAAAATAGATGGCAATTATTCTGATAAAAGATTGAGAGATGTGCTGGGCTTGGAGTCAGGAAGACCTGAGTTTGAATTTGAGCCTTAGATATTTGTTTGCTTTCTGACCCTGGGCAGGTCACTTAGACCTTTTTTTTGCCTCAGGCTACTCAACTATAAAACAGTAAGTATCACAGCACCTACCTCCTGCAGTTGTCATTAGGATTAAGTGAGAAAATATTACTAAAAGTGCCTGAAACATAGTAGGTGCTTAAGAAATGCTTGTTCCTTTCCCTTTGCCCTCTTAGTGGACTGCAAATTTGAAATGAGTCAGCATTGTGATGGTGCATGATGCCTAATGTGATCTTGGACTGCATTAAGGAGGGGCTGAATGGTTAGGAATAGTAAAGTGATCAACCCATTGTACTCAGATCTCATTTGGAATATTATTTATTATTTCTGGGCACTGTGGTTAAATAAAGGCTTTGGATAAGGTGTAGTGTCTAGAGAAGAGCATCCAGGATGGCAAAGGATCTTGAGTTCATGTCATATAAGTATCAGCAGAAGGAAATGATCATATTTAGTACAGAGAGGAGAAGACTCGGTGGCAACATGGCACATCTATTCTAAAATTCTCTGATACTGTGAACATCTGTCTGGCCAGGTCTGCATAACACTAACAGTGGGCATCTCCTCTAGGAAAGCCACAGTTGTGGGAAGCGCCTCTTGTTTCCTGCTCTGAGTAACTCTCAAGCTACAGTGCTAGGAACTTCTTTTCAGGGATTGTTGTTTGGTAAGCTGTGCACAAAGAAAGCATCAGTAACAGCAGAGAGGAGTTTGAAAATCAATCACTGATCACCTTAGCAAACACAACTCCTTTCTGCTATGGCCAGATAGCTGTTGTTGCTTTTCCAGGGGAGAGAAAAGAAAGAAATCCTCGTGGCCCATCAGGAAATCCAAGGGAATCCCAAGTTAAAGCTCTGGACTTTGGAAGTTATTTCTTCTTTTAAAGCCTACTGAGTAGGCATCTCTTTCTGATGAGTTGTAAATCATTTTTGACATACTCCCAATGACATCAACTAGTCAGTCAACAAGCATTTTTAAAATTTTAAATAATTTTATCATCAAGCATTTAATAAGCATATGTTAGGTATTACACTGAACACTGGGAATTAGAAAAATATAGACCATGCCTCTAAGGATCTCATGCTGTATTGCGGAAAACAACATTCAAGTAACAATGCACACGCAAGATCTTTTCAGTGCAAATGAAAGATAATGTCAGTGGGAAATAGTTGAGAAGGGAGACAAGAGAGATGGAGAAAGTCCTTCTATTGAAGCTGGGGTGTGAACTGAGACTTGAATAAAGCCAGAGAAATTAAGAAGCAGAGGAAAAGAACCAAAGCATTCTAGACATGCTATTGGTTTTGTAAGCTCTCTCTAGGGGGAAAAATGTCTGTGGACTACTGGATACTAGCAGCAGTGTGGGTGGAACCTCATCAGTTCTTTTTACAGAAAGTAGAAGGCTCTGCTGGCTTGCCTTTGCTGCTGCTTACACCAGGTCCTTCTGTTGGGTCTGGATAAGCTATAGGCACCAACTGCTGCTTCTGGAGCCTGAGTGATGATTCTCTGTGCCAATCTGAATGCTATAAGGGCGCACTACTGAGTATCTTGCTATGATCTACACAGAAGCCCTTTACTCAACCTTCATAGGAAGGAGAATTAAGAGTTCTAGGGAACAAGAGCATGGGTTCCTTACCTTTTAAATTTTTAAAACTCTTTCCTTGAAGACAGAGCAGAAGACATTAACATTAACAACTCTTTCTAGTTGCTGAAAACACACAAAAGTAGCCAGTATCATCAGACTCATGGTAGCTACCCAGGGCGTACCTTGCTCTGCATTACCCATCTCCTAATTCAGTGAGACCATTCTGCTCCATTTAGGCTTCCTCTCTAAATGGTTTCTTAGGTCTGATTCAGGTCAGTCTGGTACTTCAGGTTCAGAAATGGAACCAAACGAGACACTTCTAAAATGCCTTATAGTTTGTTTAGGCATGGTAGTGTAATGGTTAGAATGGGTGGTCACCAAAAATTGTAATTAACCCTTAAGTCACAAGACTCTAATAGTAAGATTTATTAGTAAGGAAAAGAAAATAAGAAAGAAATATATAAAGGAGGTGAAGAATTTCTGAGCCTAATAATCCAGAGCCTAACAACTCAGCCTCAGAAAATCACACACACACGCGCGCGCGCATGCGTGCGCACACACACACATACACACACATGCACACATGCTTCCTGCTGGGTCTCATCTTATAAATCCTTACTACCCCTACTAGCCCTCTTACATCACTCCCCAGGAACCAATCACAATTCCTCAATTAGTCTGGCACCACCCAGGGGGCCAGTGACTGTGGGATCAATTCCCTGGTTACTGATTGACCCAAATTAAAAAAAAAAAAAAAACAAATGGAAGGGAAGTCTAAATCTCTGATTGATCAAATAAAAATATAAATTCCCTTCTCACAGCAGAAAAGCTTTACTCAGTAAGGGCACATCACTGATTCCTCTGAGCTCAGCTTTCCAATCTCTGTGTTAGCCAAGCTGGCATAACAGTCTAGCCCAAATGAGAGTTAATTCCTGCCTCTTCATGGTCTGGCTTTTGCATTTGGTCCATCAGGAAGCTATGACAAAAGTCCAAAACTTAGTCTTCAGAGCCTATTAAACCTTGAGGACAGTTTTAATATCTTTTATATTTTAAACCCTTACCTTCTTTCTTAGAGTCACTATAAACAAGTATAATGCCGATTAGTGGTAAGGGCTAGGCAATAGGAGTTAAGTGATTTGCCTGGGGTCATACACCTGGGAAATGTCTAAGGCCAGATTTGTACCCAGGATCTCCAAACTCCATATCTAATTCTCTGTCCATTGAACTACTTAGCTGTCCCAGTTTCAGTATCTTTTAAACAAAAATTAGCTGACCCCAGAGGACAAAATATAGGTCCTATCAGAAAAGGGAGATGAGCTTTGGAAAACACATTTGTATAGTCAGACATATATGCTAGAGCCAGAACTCTGGAGAGTTAAAATTTCAATGTGAGCATACACACATAGGAAATTGTTAAAAGCTATACTCAGTAAATTGATTTATTGTTTTGTTGATTGTTTGGACTTAAGAAAATGAGAGAAAAATATTAATAATACAGGTTAGGGGCAGCTAGAGGGCCCATGCCACTCTTCTGCCTTGCAATCCATATACAGTATTGGTTCTAAGACTGAAGGTAAGGGATTAAAAAAAATGTAGATTAAATGCACAAGTATGTCATGCATATTTATTTTCAGGGTGAGTTGTTAAAAATTTACAGTACACTTCTGCATATAACAGACCACATGTTTATAATCACACAGTGACCTAAAGGGTACAGGAAAATATGATCCCAATGAGCTTCTCATTAATTGACTTTAAAAAGTATTTGATCTAGTATGAAAATATGTCACCTTGAAGGTTTATCCTCCTTACCCCCAAATGTCTTGCATCCATGTACTAAGATCATAACTTCTTTTAAATCAATCACTTGGCCACTGAGTTACAAACATTGTTTATTACCAGTCACTATGCTGAATAATGAGGATGCAAAAAGAAAATAAAAGTCTTTTACTTCAAGGAACTCTCACTCTAGTGTGGGAAATAGAATCTATAACTACGTAAATATAAGATATAGACAAAGCCTATAGAGGTTATTTCAGAGGGGAGACACTAGCAATGGGGGGAGTTGGGAAAATCTTCCTGGAGAAGTTGGTATTTAAGCCGAGTTCTGAAGGAAGACAAGGGTCAGTGGTAAGTAGAGAGAGCATTTCAGGTAGAGGAGAGAGCTGGCACAGAATGCATTTGTGACATTGTTGTTGTGTGTGATCCCTAGATCAGTGATGTCAAATCTTTTAGAGACTGAATGCCCAAACTACACCCCTCCTGCCTTACCCCAGATAGAGAAGAAAAGAAGCGTTCCCATTGGGGTCCTGGGCAGAGGGGTTGGGGAAGTTAGAAATATCCTCAGGTGTGGTGGAGAGGGGGAGGGGAGAAGCCCAGCCCTGCTGGCTTTCTACTAGTACATTCTATACTGGGGTGAGGGCAATGGTGCATGTGCCCACAGAGAGGGCTTGGAGTATCTCCTGTGGCACACATGCCATAGGTTCATCACCATGGACCTAGATGGTAAAGTTCATGAAAGAGGAAAGGCCTAAAAGACTGTAGAAGTAAGATAGTTCCAGAACTATAACAGCTTTAAATGCCAAATGGCTTTATATTTTATCCTATAGGGAGCCTCTAGAGTTTATCGAGTGTGCATATGCGTGTGTGTGGTAGGGGGGTATGTGTTGACATGGGCAAATCTGAACATGAAAAAACATTTTGGCAGCAGAGTGATGGAAAATTGGAGTGCGAGTAGAAATGATGAGAAATAACTTTGATCAATGAATCTCTGAATAATAATATAAAGCCCATGGTAAAACAGGGAGATACATACTTTTGAAAATAAGTACACCATTCTAGCCTTCACAGAGACCAAATATGAAAATAGTTCTCCTTCAGGATCTGTTAATATTGTAGTGATCACATAAAGAATCAAATATCGTGAGAGCTTTCTAAATGAGATCAATAATCACTTGAAAGAATGAAGCCTAATGATTCATAAAGGCAGAACCAAGTGAATAGTGTCTCCTGTACAAACCCATAAAACTGATCATCAGTTTGCATGTCTCGAATACCAGAGTTGGACAATTAACTGAACATAGAATTGAATAAGAAGAAGAGAATGGGTTGCATTGCATTTGAGAATTGCATAGTGCACTTAATAACTCTACTCTATTCCCTAAAACAAAGTCCCAATATTCTTTCAGTGGTGGTAATTGGTTGCTAAGGAATCAATGATATCTACAAGAGTATCTATCACATGGTCTGGGCTGATTTCCCCTTCTGAATCATTCTTTCAATTTGCTCTCATAATGAGTCCCTTACAGGGTAGTTGCTTCTTGGGTGTTGTAGAACTGGAGAAATATAATACCCTACATTCTCATTACATTTTATTCCATTGATATTGTCCTATGGAAATGATTTCCCTATGTCTTTAAATGTGTAGGTCTTTATTAACCTTTTTCCTTCTCATGGTTAATTTTTCATTTGCATTGAAATCTCTTCCCTAGATCCATGCCTTCCCATTCTTCTGGATGTGAATTGTCCTTCAGAATTTCGATTCCCATTCACCCAAAGCAGAAGGAGTAGTCTCTCTCAGCTCTAAATCCACTCTAAGGTCTGTATTTCCCTTTATAGATATAGAGATAGGGCTAGAGATATAAAGACAGGGATATATATCCCCCTTCGTCCTTTGAAGATTTGATCAGCGGTACCCCTTCCAAACACAGAATTGAGATTCTATACCCTTCTTTCTTCTCATTTCAATGTATCCTTTGTCTCCTCACCCATTCTCCTTTAGGTACTCTTTATTCCTAAAAGACTATAAGAATTATTTTCCCTTCATTGTTAACCTTTATTTGATCTGAGTATATTGAATAGTCTACTCTATCGTCTTCCTCCCCTCTTCACTTCTGTAATTTATTTCCAAAAGAACACTGATTCACCTGTACGCGGGTTGTTGTAAGGTTTAGTCTGTGATATTTTAGGTATGTTTCTCTACTATATCTTCTCTACTATAACTTCTATTTGACTTGTGCATTGCCCCTTTGTCTCCTATACTTTTAGAAAGAAATCTCTTAATGGTCTGTTCCCAGGAGTGCTGGACAGTTTTCTTTGGTTATTTCTTTTTTTTTAAACATTTATTAATATTCATTTTTAACATAGTTACATGATTCATGCTCCTACTTTACCCTTCACCCCCCACGCCCCCCCCATAGCCAACGCACATTTCCACTGGTTTTATCATGTGTCATTGATCATAACCTATTTCCAAATTGTTGTTAGTTGCATTGGTGTGATGGTTTCGAGTCTACATCCCCAATCATGTCCACCCCAACCCATGCGTTCAAGCAGTTGTTTTTCTTATATGTTTCCTCTCCTGCAGTCCTTCCTCTGAATGTGGGTAGCATTCCTTTCCATACATCCCTCAGAGCTGTCCTGTGTCATTGCATTGCTGCTGGTACAGAAGTCCATTACATTCGATTTTACCACAGTATATCAGTCTCTGTGTACAATGTTCTTCTGGCTCTGCTCCTTTCGCTCTGCATCAGTTCCTGGAGGTTTTTCCAGTTCATCTGGAACTCCTCCAGTTTATTATTCCTTTGAGCGCAATAGTATTCCATCACCAGCATATACCACAATTTGTTCAGCCATTCCCCAATTGAAGGACATACCCTCCTTTTCCAGTTTTTTGTCACCACAAAAAGCACGGCTATAAATATTTTCGTACAAGTCTATTTATCTATGATCTCTTTGGGGTACAAACCCAACAATGGTATGGCTGGATCAAAGGGCAGGCATTCTTTTATAGCCCTTTGAGCATAGTTCCAATTTGCCAGCCAGAATGGTTGGATCAGTTCACAACTCAAACCAGCAATGCATTAATGTCCCAATTTTGCCACATCCCCTCAAGCATTCATTACTCTCCCCTTCTTTCATTTTAGCCAATCAGCTAGGTGTGAGGTGATACCTCAGAGTTGTTTTGATTTGCATTTCTCTAATTATTAGAGATTTAGAGCACTTTCTCATGTGCTTATTGATACTTTTGATTTCATTACCTGAAAATTGCCTATTCATGTCTCTTGCCCATTTATCAATTGGGGAATGGCTTGATTTTTTTATACAATTGCTTTAACTCCTTGTATATTTGAGTAATTAGACCACTGTCAGAGTTTTTTGTTATAAAGATTTTTTCCCAATTTGTTGTTTCCCTTCTTATTTTGACTATATTGTTTTTGTTTGTACAAAAGCTTTTAAGTTTAATATAATCAAAACCATTTAATTTACATTTTGTAATTTTCTCTAACTCTTGCTTGGTTTTACAATCTTTCCTTTCCCACAGATCTGACAAGTATACTATTCTGTGTTCACTTTACTTATTTATAGTTTCCCTCTTTATATTCAAGTCATTCACCCATTCTGAATTTATCCTGGTGTAGGGTGTGAGGTGTTGATCTAAACCTAATCTCTCCCATATTGCTTTCCAAATTTCCCAGCAGTTTTTGTCAAATAGTGGATTCATGTCCCAAAAGTTGGGCTCTTTGGGTTTATCATACACTGTCTGGCTAATGTCAACTACCCCAAGTCTATTCCACTGATCCTCCCCTCTGTCTCTTAGCCAGTACCACACCGCTTTGATGACAGCTGCTTTATAGTATAGTTTAATATCTGGTACTGCTAGGCCACCTTCCTTCACATTCTTTTTTATTATTTCCCTTGATATTCTTGACCTTTTGTTATTCCAAATGAAATTTGCTATAGTTTTTCCTAATTCAGTAAAGAAGTTTTTTGGTAGTTTGATAAGTATGGTGCTAAATAGATAAATTAATTTGGGTAGAATGGTCATTTTTATTATGTTAGCTTGTCCTACCCATGAACAATCAATGGCTTTCCAATTGTTGAGATTCAGTTTTATTTGTTTGGAAAGTGTTTTGTAGATGTTTTCAAATAATTCCCGTGTTTGTTTTGGTAGATAGATTCCCAAGTATTTTATATTGTCTAGGGTGATTTTAAATGGTGTTTCTCTTTCTACCTCTTGCTGCTCTAATGTGTTGGAAATGTATAGAAATGCTGATGATTTATGTGCATTTATTTTATATCCTGCAACTTTGCTAAAGTTGTTGATTATTTCTACAAGCTTCTTAGTTGATTCTCTAGGATTTTTTAAGTAGACCATCATATCATCTGCAAAGAGTGATAGCTTAGTATCCTCATTGCCTATTTTGACACCTTCAATTTCTTTTTCTTCTGTAATTGCTACTGCTAGTGTTTCTAGTACAATGTTAAATAATAGAGAAGATAATGGGCATCCTTATTTCACTCCTGATCTTATTGGGAAGGCTTCTAATTTATCCCCATTGCATATGGTGCTTGTTGATGATTTTAGGTATATAATTTTTATTATTTTTAGGAAAGGTTCTTCTATTCCTATATTTCCAGTGTTTTCAATAGGAATAGATGCTGTATTTTGTCAAAGGCTTTTTCAGCATCTATTGAGATAATCATGTGGTTTTTGTTTGTTAGACTGTTGATATGGTCAATTATGTGAATGGTTTTCCTAATGTTGAACCATCCTTGCATTCCTGGTATAAATCCCACCTGATCATGGTGGATGATCTTCTTAATTACTTGCTGGAGTCTCTTTGCTAATATTCTATTTAAGATTTTTGCATCTATGTTCATTAGGGAGATTGGTCTGTAGTTTTCTTTCTACTGTTTTTGATCTACCTGGCTTTGGAATCAATACCATATTTGTGTCATAAAATTAATTTGGTAGGACTCCTTCTTTGCTTATCATATCAAATAATTTGTATAGTATTGGGATTAGTTGATCTTTGAATGTCTGATAGAATTCACTTGTGAATTCATCAGGCCCTGGCTATTTTTTCTTAGGGAGTTCTTTGATGGCTTGTTCAATTTCTTTTTCTGATATGGGATTATTTAGGTATTCTATTTCTTCTGCTGTTAATCTAGGCAATTTATATTTTTGTAAATATTCATCCATATCTCCTAGATTGCTATATTCATTGCCATATAATTGGGCGAAATAGTTTTTAATGATTGCCTTAATTTTCCCTTCATTAGAGGTGAGGTCTCCCTTTTCATCTTTGATACTGTCAATTTGGTTTTCTTCTTTCCTTTTGTTTTATTAGATTGACCAGTACTTTGTCTATTTTATCTGTTTTTTCAAAATACCAGCTTCTAGTCTTATTTATTAATTCAATACTCCTTTTACTTTTGATTTTATTAATTTCTCCCTTGATTTTTAATATTTCTAATTTAGTTTTCATCTGGGGTTTTTTAATTTGCTCGCTTTCTAATTTTTTGAGTTGCATGCCCAATTCATTAATCTCTGCTCTCCTTAAGTTGTTAATATATGCACTCAAGGATATAAATTTCCCCCTGAGTACTGCCTTGGCTGCATCCCACAGAGTTTGGTAGGATGTCTCATCATTGTCATTCTCTTCAATGAAATTGTTGATTGTTTCTATGATTTCTTCTTTCACTAGCTGGTTCTGGACAATCATATTATTTAATTTCCAATTAGTTTTTGATTTGCCTATCCAGGTGCCCTTACTAATTATTATTTTTATTGCATTATGATCTGAGAAGGTTACATTTATTATTTCTGCTCTTTTGCATTAGTTTGCAATATTTCTATGCCCTATTACATGGTCAAACTTTGTGAATGTACCATGTGTAGCTGAAAAGAAGGTGTATTCCTTTTTGTCCCTATTTATTTTTCTCCACATACCAATTAAATCTAATTTTTCTAGGACTTCATTCACCTCTCTTACCTCTTTCTTATTTATTTTTTGGTTTGATTTATCTAGATCTGAAAGAGAAATATTTAGATCTCCCACTATTATGGTTTTACTATCTATTTCCTTCTTGAGCTCTGCCAGTTTCTCCTTTATGAATTTGGATGCTATGCCACTTGGTGCATACATATTGAGCAGTGTTATTTCCTCATTGTTTATACTGCCTTTAATGACTTTCCCTGTCTTTTTTAATCATATCTATTTTTACTTTGGCTTTGTCAGAAATCACAATTGCCACTCCTACCTTCTTTTTCTCATTTGATGCCTAAAAGATTTTGCTCAAGCCCTTAACCTTAAACTTTTGTACGTCCATCAGCCTCATATGTGTTTCTTGTAGACAACATATGGTAGGGTTTTGGTTTCTAATCCACTCTGCTATTTGCTTCCGTTTTATGAGAGAGTTCATCCCATTCACATTCAGAGTTATAATTATCAGTTGTGAGTTTGCTGAGATTTTCATATCCTCCCCTATTCCTACCCCTTCTTCTTAAACTATTTCCTTTTAAACCAGTGATTTGCTTTAAGCCGGTATCCCTTTTCCCCTCCCTTGATTAACTAACCCTTCTACCCCCTCCCTTATTATTCCCCTCTTTTTATTTTTAAAGGTCTAATAAATTCCCTCCCCCTTCTTCTCCCCTCCCTTTTTTGACCTCCCCACTCCCCTGCTCCCCTTGGTTTATCCCTTCTGACTTTCTCAGTAGGGTTAGATAGAGTTTTTTATACCAATGGATAATATAGCTACTCTTCCCTCTCTGGGTTGATTCCTCTGAGAGTAAGGTTTAAATATTACCTCTTAAGGCTCTCTTCTTCTCCTTCTTATAATAGTATTTGTCCCCTCCCCTTCCCATGCCCTCTTTGTGTGTAATAGAATATTCTATTTTTCTCATTCTCTCAAGTTTCTCTTGTGTCCCCTGCTATTCACCCCCCTCTTTACTACCCCCCATTTCATCTTAGACCATTTAGTATTCCACCCTCTCCCTATGAATTATTCTTCTGATTACTGTAATAGTGAATACTATAATAGTGAATAGAGTTCACTACAGAGAATTATACATAGAATTTCTCCACATAGGAATACAGATAATTAGACCTTACTGAGGCCCTTAAAAAGGCAAATTTAAAAATTATGCGTTTTCTTTCTTTCCCCTCTTTTTCTTATTTACCTTTTCATGTTTCTCTTGATTTTTGTAGTTGGATATCAAACTTTCCATTTAGTCCTGGTCTTTTCTGTGCAAATGCTTGGAAATCTTCAATTTTCTTGAATTCCCATACTTTCCCCTGGAAGTATATAGTCAGTTTCGATGGGTAGTTGATCCGTGGCTGAGGCCCAGCTCTCTTGCCTTTCTGAATATCATATTCCAAGCCTTGTGGTCTTTTAGCGTGGAGGCTGCCAGATCCTGTGTGATCCTGATTGGTGCTCCTTGATATTTGAATTGTCTCTTTCTGGCTTCTTGTAAGATTTTTTTCTTTTATTTGAAAGCTCTTGAATTTGGCTATTATTTTCCTTGGCATTGCCCTTTCTGGGTCTAGTCTAGAGGGTGATCTATGGAACCTTTCAATGTCTATATTGCCCTCTTGTTGTAGAACTTCAGGACAATTTTGCTGAATAATTTCTTTTAGTATGGAGTCCAAGTTTCTATTATTTTCTGGTTTTTCTGGAAGACCAATGATTCTCAAATTGTCTCTTCTAGACCGGTTTTCTTGTTCTGTCCCTTTTTCATTGAGATATTTCATGTTTCTTTCTATTTTATCCATCCTTTAACTTTGTTTTATTTGTTCTTGTTGTCTTGAGAGATCATTAGCTTCTAATTGCTCAATTCTAGCCTTTAGGGAATGGTTTTCGGCTATGATCTTTTGGTTTTCCTTTTCAATCTGGTAATTTCTGGTGTTCAATTTGCTTATCAGTCCATTTGATTTCTGAGCCTCACTTTCCAATTGCAAAATTGTGCCTTTTAAACTGTTATTTTCTTGTCTGATTTCCTTTTGAGCTATTTCCCATTTCTCTAGCCAAATCTTTTCCAACTTTTTCGTCATCTCATATTTGAACTCTTCAAGAGCTTGTGACCAGTTTTCATTATTTTGGGAGGTTCCGGATGCTTATTTGTTCTCCTCTTCTCTTTGCTCAGTTGTCTGGATTTTCTCTGTGTAAAAGTTGTCGAATGTTAAAGATTTCTTCTTTTTGTTGTTAATTTTTCTCTTTTGGCCTTCCTCATTCTGGTTGCCATTGTTAGCCAAGCCTGTTCTCATGTTTATCCTCATGCTGACTCAGGTCTGGTTTTTCTCAAGGACAAGCCCCCTGGTAGACCCCCTTGCTTGATCCTCTGCAGGAGGCTCCTTTACAAGTCTCAGGGTGCTGCTTCCATAGTCGTATACCTGTCTGCACTGGTTTCCCACTCAGGGTTTCAGAACCTTCGCTCATGCACGCCTGTGTGCGCCTGTGCTCGCGCCTGCGTTATATGTCCACACTCAAAGTGCGTGCGCATTCTTTAGCCTTTTGGGGTCCTAAGTCTTGCTGCTCTCAGGAACAGGCCCTAGAGCTGCCAATGACTCAATGGGTGCCCCAAACTTGCTATATTTCTCTTGAGCTGGCTTTGGCGTGTAGATGGTGTGGTGTGTGTGTGTGTGTGTGTGTGTGGGTTGCTCAGCCCGCGGTTTAGTGAGAGCTGTTTCACCCCTTTATAGCATGGAAATGCCCCGATTCCACGTACCTTCCCCACTGTGCCCTGTTGTGGGGTCCCTCTGGTTGTCTGGATTTGTTTTTATGTCCCCTTGAGGAGTCCTGTATGTTTCAGTTAGGAGAGGTTAAGCATTGCTTTTTACTCTACCGCCGTCTTAACCAGGAAGTCCTGGTTATTTCTTATATTATGATGTTCACATGGTTTGAATTGTCATGCCCTTTATTTCTGTGTATTTGCATTCTCAACCATTGTCCTTTTCTTTGTTTCTTTTCTTTAAAAACAATCTTAACTTCCATCTTAGAATCAATATTTTGTATTGGTTCCACAACAGAAGAACAATAAGGGCTAGATATTGGAAGTTAAGTGACTTGCCCAGGTTCACAGAACTATAAAGTGTCTGAGGTCAGAGTTGAACCTAGAACCTCCCATCTTTAGGCTTTCTCCTTTATTTTCCTAATGAAACTTACCTCTGTGGATTCAAGTTTTTCTTTTATGCCAATTAATTCAGCTTTCATGTCCATCTTTCCCTTTCAGACCATTTAAGAACATCCTATTATGGTTATACATTTTGTGGGAAATCCATAAGTAACTTGGGGAAAAAATCTTTGAAACAGCTTCCTCAGATAAAAATTTCATTTACAAGACCTATAAGGAGATGATAAAAATTTATAATACCAAGAATCATTTCCCAATCAATAAATTATTAGTTATGTACAGGCTATTCTTAAAGGAAGAAATACAATATGTTTATCATGTCCAACTAGGTCCAGAGAAACTCATTCTGGTGATTAGGAAGTCATTGAGGTTTGGGAAGGGCAATTTATTCTAGTATCCACAAAGTGACTTCCTATAAGGACCAAAAAGTATGAACTAAAAAATTAGGTTTAGTACTTTTGTAAGGTTTTTTTTTTAAATTTCTTAGCAACAAAGTTTAAAAGATTAAGATGAAAATACAAAAAAGGAGTAGAAGTTAATACTTAGAGATCAATAATGGATCACAAGATAAGATATGAGTAGGCAAGTCAGACTAGCTGAAAATAGACTGGTACCCTGATGGAAAAATAGGAGGCAGCATGTACCAGACAAGTCAAATCACTATCACAATCTTGACCACCATTTTCCATAAGACACTAATGGAAAGAGCCCAAAACCCTGACTTAAAAGACTTGGGAATCTCTGCTATGACAGTACCTTCAATCATCTTGCAATTCCTGGGGTGATGAAGCCTAACTAAAATTACTGAAATCCAGAAGGGCAAGTTCTTATCACAAAGGACTTCAGAATTATCAAATGGTACAATATAAGAAACTGATATGATTTTATTAGTGGAAATAACATTAAAGAAGAGGCATGAAGATCTGTTTTTTTTTTTTGTTTTTTTTTTGTGTTTTTTTTTTTTACCCTTGTACTTCAGTGTATTGTCTCATAGGTGGAAGATTGGTAAGGGTGGGCAATGGGGGTCAAGTGACTTGCCCAAGGTCACACAGCTGGGAAATGGCTGAGGCCGGGTTTGAACCTAGGACCTCCTGTCTCTAGGCCTGGAAGATCTGTTTTGTCACTGAATCCCGAGGACCATGTGAACCTGCCTCCTGACTTGCTATTGAAACCCTTCTATGTGTGTTGTTTTTTCCAGTAGAAAATGAGCTTTGAGAGCAGAGCCTGTCTTATTTTTCTCTTTGTCTCAAACAGTTAGCATAATAGTAAATACTTAATAAATACTTCATTAATTAATTTTTTATATAGCATACATTGAAAAATCAAGTTTGTTGGATTCTTCTAACTCTCACATGATACACTGTCAATGTTATGTGAACTCCCTACCTTGAACTAACATACAAACTTGGTCATGGACTTATTCTCACCCATTCTAGTTATACTAGTAAGGCTGTGATCCTGGACATTGATGCTCTGGCTCGATGGAATAGCATTGGTGAACATCCTCCATCAATTCTCGTGTTTGCAGATTGTGCATTGGATTCCATATCCTTGTCTATCAACTGATAAAAAAAATGAGTATTTAGTAAGTGTTTACTTTGTGCCGGGCACTGTGCTGGGTATTGGGGTTTCTATCCTTAAGGAATTGCAGATTCTTCCCTGTCAGCTTACCAAGTATTAAAAGAGGTTCTATTGATTTTATGCCAACAATCATTCTTTCTGCCTGTTCACAATTACTACTGATGAGCAAGGGCAGGTCTTTATTAGGATATAATCTCATTGACACCAGTGAGTGACCTTTTTTTTTTTTTACACCCTTATTTTCTGACTTAATAATAACTCTAAGGTAAAAGGGTAAGGGTTTAGGTTAAAATATATGGCTAGGGTCACATAGCTATGAAGTGTTTGAGGCCACATTTGAAACAGGGTCTTCCTGACCCCAGGTCTGGTGCTCTATCCACTGTGCCACCTTCCTGCCTCAGTGAATCATATGTACAATCCTGGGTGGTGAGTTCTGTGAAAGAACATTTCACCCTTTCTGTCAGTTTCTGAGAATGACTGATGGTGTAAAAGTTATAGGAGTACAGTTAATCTTTGCTCTTATTTCACAGTTTTTGCTTGTCTCTGGAGTTTTCATAAAAAATGCTTGTGAGTCCTCTATTTTATTAAAGATTCATTTTCTCCCCCTGTAAGTTTATATAGTTTTACAGAGCAAATTATTTCCTACTGAAGTCTTTCTTTTTTTTTTCTTTTTAGGAATCTAGAATTCTAAGATTTTTTTTTCTCCTTTATATCAGCATAGTACAGTATAGTACTTAAAAAAAAACTCAAAAAACCCTTACTTTCTGTCTTAGGATCAACACTGTGTATTAGTTCCAAAGCAGAAGAATTTGGGCTAGGCAATGGGGGGTTTAAGTGATTTGCTTAGGGTCACACAATTAGGAAGTTTCTGAGGTCAGATTTAAATTTAGGACCTCTCATTTCCAGTCCTGAATTTCTATCCACTGATCCACCTAGCTTTCCTTAGTATAGTATTGTCTTGCAGGATCTTAACTGTGAGTCTTTGGAACTTGAACCCTTTCTTGTTTTAGGAGTTGAATGGGAGAGAGGGTGATTGCCCTCTCTCCCACTCAATCTCCATGTGACTATGAGCATACATATTAACGACAACAATTAATCATAGTGTTGGGAACTGAGGATAAAAATACTAAAAATGAAACAGTCCCTTTTCACAAGGAGCTTATATAAACTATTTGGCCAATTTCATATTTCTTGTGTTTATCCTTTCCTGATCTTAGGCAAATCAATATTCTAAAATGGAAAATATTTAGAACTGTGCCATATTGAATTTTTTTTTTGCTTGAGTCACTTTAGTACAGGTATTGGGGAAAGATTTCAAAAGGGATAATGTTGGGCCTCCCTGAGTGGCTAAAGAAATAGCCAAAATTTGGGATTATTAACTTTGCCAAATACATTGACAAATTTTCTGAGGACATCAAATATTAAAACTGTAGTGGTAATAAGAGAGTATAAGAGGGCAGAATCATTTAAATCATCTAATCAATTCCCCAACTCCACTTAATGTAAGTGGCATAATAATACCTGTCAGTTTAGAACAACCAATCAATAAATCATAGGCTTTAAATGCAAAAATAACTTCAATTTATAGGCCCTTGAAAGGTACTGGTTAAAGTAAATTGATGCTACCCAAGGTATGTATTCATATTGGGTGAAGTGACAGTCATTTTCTGCAGGTTCTGTATAAAGTAGCAGTGTCGTTAAGGACTTATGCACTCAGGGCAACTAGGTAGCTCAATGGATCGAAAGCCAGGCCTAGTAACAGGAGGTTTTGAGTTCAAATCTGGCCTCAAACACTTCCTATGTGACCTTAGGCAAGTCACTTAACCCTCATTGCCTAGCCTTTACCATCTTTCTTCCTTGGAACCAATACACGTTCTAAGATGGAAGGTAGGGGCTCTAAAAAATAAAACAAATCATGGATGCAAGTGTTTGACAACAGATAAGAGAGTCAATCTCCTAAGGAATCACTTAAGGGAGAGGAGAAGAACTCAGGCTTTGACCTCAACTTCAGTGTCTGTCTCTTCCCTCCCTGGCCAGAAGAACATCTTGTGAACTTCAAAAGATGTTTTTCTGGCCAACATCCTTGAAATGGCTAATGGCAGTGTCTACATTGGGAGACATAGATAAACTAGATAAGTTCAGGAAAGGCAGATTGGAAGCTCTATAAAGAGCCGAGATTAAAAGCTACCCCACGTCTAAAGGGAATTTCATGAGTACTTCACAAAGGGAAGTAGTCAGGACCTGTCAGTTACCCCTTTAACACTGTTCTCTTTTATTTTTTTAATTTGTTAATGGCAATGACAAAAACTGTGAGAACTCATTCTGAGGAGCCAACTAGAGAACTAGGACTTGTTTTAGTTCTGAATCTGTACTAGAGAAGTTCAAAGTTGGCGAGTCTTACACTACCCTAATGACTCTCCATTGACATTACAAAAATGTAACCCCAGAATTATGTTTGGAGATGTGTAGTATGCAAATAATTTCTTTTAAAATGTTTTAGGGGTGGGGCAGCCAGGTGGCTCAATGGATTGAGAACCAGGTATAGAGACTAGAGATCCTGGGTTCAAATATAACCCAGATATTTCTTAGTTATGGGCAAGTCACTTAACCCCCATTGCCTTAGTCCTTACAGATTTTCTGCCTTGGAACCAATACACAATATTAATTCCAAGATGGAAAGTAAGGATTTAAAAAATGTGTAGGAAGAGAATTTATAATAGTATTATGGCCTGTATGAGAGTCTTAGGGATCTTTCAGTATGGCCAGAATTAAATAATGCTTATCAAAAGTTGAATGGAGGGGGCAGCTGGGTAGCTCAGTGGAGTGAGAGTCAGGCCTAGAGACAGGAGGTCCTAGGTTCAAACCCGGCCTCAGCCACTTCCCAGCTGTGTGACCCTGGGCAAGTCACTTGACCCCCATTGCCCACCCTTACCAATCTTCCATCTATAAGACAATACACCGAAGTACAAGGGTTTAAAAAAAAAAAAGTTGAATGGTTTTTGGTGAGGATTTTAATTAATCTAAAACATGTTGAATTTACAAAAATATTATAGCACCAGGCAAAATCTTATTTCTTAACTGGAATGAAAGTATGAGAACTATATTAATGAATTCCACCTAAAAGCAGGACTTTCACTGGCATCTGGTACTTTGATCTGCTTAACTGTAGAAGACTGATAAATTACATGAAATATCTACAAACTCAGTCAGAAAAAAAACTCTTTGAATTCTATATAATTTATTGTTCTATCATAAAGCATACAGATTATCACATAACTCATTTGTTCCCTCTATCATTCAGTCACTAATATATTACTAGAGCATTAGCACTCCTAAGGTTAAAATAATTCTTAGACATATTTTTGGATATTACCCTAGGAAAAAAGTAAAGCACAAAATTGGCATCAAATCAAAATCAGCTCCAAAGTACTTTTTATGTACTTATTTTCTGCCAAGCTGGCCATTGGGATACATGTACCAAGAATGAAATAATTCTTACTATCAAGGACCTTGTATGCTAAATAAATATTCCATGTATCAAGTTAGTAAATATAAAGCTATATCATGGGGATAAAGGCAAGATTGTTTAGGAAGGCAAAAGGGAGGGATTTGGGTAAAAATGTGAAGTGCTACCATTTGGGACAATCAAAGTAGACTTTATGTGGAAAATGGTTCTTGAGCTATGTATTAAAGAAAGGGACTCTGTGAGCTTTAGTTAAGAGGGAAGGTGCCACCATATATTTGCAGAGCACCGGTGACTTCTCTCTCCACAAGGAGAGACATAATGATAATGGAAAGGGAATGGAGAGACTTGAGCATTTTGTAACTGGTTCTAGTTGGCTGTCTACACAGTTAGGAGAACTTTTTGGCCAGGGACATAAGATGGAACTAAAGGTGGATATTGGAGACCAGACCCTCAGCCCATTCCTTTCAGTTATCTCTTTTACTTTTTTACTTGACAGATTCCAGTGAAAGACAATGTTATAAGGATATGCCTAGCACCCTCCACTCTAAGGATAGCATGTGTCCTGTGAAATAGGCCTTGACCCTTTTCTCTTTTAGGTAAAGAGATTGCAGGCTCTGACCATGTGAGTTTCAAAAGTACACAAGAATGAGTATATAGGCATCTGTTGTCTTGGCATCCCTGTATTTCAGAGTCTGGGTACTACAGTTAGCTGAACGTTGATGTACTGGGAAGTAAAGAATGACTTTTGACAGTGACCTTCAGGACCCAGCCACATAATAACTGAGACAGAGTCATCTGGCAGCAATGCCACTTTTAATGATCAATGTTATTTAGAAACAGTGATAAGTCTGAGCCTGCTCCCCAAGAGACCAAAGTGTCATTCCTACTATCCTTTTCCCTTTTTCAATTATTAATAACTTGCAAATCTTTTTAATTTTATACTTACATAATTGTAATTTGATTATATATAAGTGTTTTCCTTCTCAGAAAAATCACAGAATTTGAGAGGAGCAAGGGATCTCAGTGTCCACCTAGTCTAATTCATATGGTGAGGGAAGACCCTACACTATAACTTACTCAACAAGTCATTTCCCAGTCTCTGCTGGAAGATTTCAAAGGAGAGAGAACCCACAATTTCTCAAAGTAATTTATTCCATTTTGGAACAATTATAACCATCAGGAAATTTCTCCTATTTATTACTTGAACCCATTGGCTTCTGTTACCATCCTCTGAAACCAAACAAAACAAGTATAATTCTTCCTCTGCACAAATGCATCTTTCATCTTCTCTTCTCCAAAGTACTCAGTTCTCCAAATGATCCCAGTGACATGAATTCAATACCCTGCACCATTTTCATGCCCTCCTTTGAATAATGTCCAACTTATTAGTGTTCTTCTTAAATTATGGTATACAGAACTGAAAACAATATTCCACATGAAGTCTACGGAGGGCAGAGGACTATGGCAATATCCCCTCTCTAATATGGGAAGCTATGTTTCCCTTAATGAAGCCCAGGATTGAATAAGGTTTTTGGCTGCCTCATCATATGGCTGAAATACTGATGGAGCTTGTAGTCCATAAAACTCTGAAATCTCTTTCATAAAAATTGCTAATTATGTATCCTCCATATTCTGTTTATAGGATTAATTTTGGGAGGGTATTCAAATTTAAGGTTTTAAATATGTCTATATTGGTTTTTTAACTCATTAAATTCAGCCCAATGACCTAGCCTGTCAGAAACCTTTTGGATCTTGACTCTTGTCATTCATTGTGTTAGTTGCCACTCTCCAAATAATCCAAAAAATCTGCCAGTCTGATAACTATACCAGTTATGTTTTTATGCAAGTCATTGATAAAAATGTTAAACAATCTAAGACCAATGAGAGATCCCTGGGATATTCCATTGCAAACATCCTATCACACTGACCCTGCATTAACAATATGACTTTGTGTCCAGTCATCTAACCAGTTTGAATCAATATAATTGTATTGTCATCATTTCAAACCATATTACTTCATTGGGTGCCAAAAAATTGTATGAGACACTTTTATCAGAAGCTTTACTAAAAATCTAGGTCCCCTACATTCACGTCATTCTCTATATCTGCAGGAATAGTAATCTTGTCTAAAAGGGAAATCAACTTAATAGGACTTGATCTTGATAACAACCAAGTTGACTCCTTGTAATCATCTAGTTCATTATAAATTCTGCCCTTCATTCTGATGTGTTGATGATCTGACTTTGCAGACAGCTCACCCAGGGATAATTTCCATGACAATAATCAATCTTTTTCTGCTTGTTAAAATACAATTTCACTTTTGTGATGTTATTTGGTGCTTACCCCATTCAACACATTGCCAAATATGATGATGACGATGATGATGCTTAAAGAAAGTGCTGGTTGTACTCTATACAAACTTAGGTCCTTATCCCAACTTCACTTGCCCAGGGTTCAGCTCCTCTTTGAGATATACCCCTGAGGGTTAGAGAAATTTATTTCTATTCCTATTCATTCTAGTCCTCATTCTAAGTTCTCATTAATGAAAACCACCAAAGATTAGTAGTCCAATATCATATGGTTACAGTCATCTACAATACTCATTCATCTAAAAGAACTAAAGAATAAGCACAAAAACAAAAGGTAGAGACACCTTGTCCAGGTAAAAAGGACCTGAGATCTTTTTCCTCTCATAGACTTGTAGAGATCATGAGTTATCTTTGTGGAAATCTTTTATCTGAGTCTCAGTTCTGGTTCAGGAGCTAACCAAAGCACCCATAGTCACTATTAGATAAGTGAACCAGAAATAGTCAGAATAGCTTTGTATGCCATATTCAAAAGGTTCATAAACCAGAATTATGCAGAGTGCTTTCTATATCATCAGACTTTTCAGAAGCAAACTTTTTAGACTCTTCCATGAGGGATGGAAGTGGAAGAGCATATCTTGCACATGCCCTGGGGAAGGGGATCCTATTGATCAATTCTCTTATAAATTATGATGTGGAGCTATAAAGCTTCTGTATACCTTTGCCATTGGACTAATTTTCTTTCTCTTGAAAAATTTCTCCCTCATCATATATTTCCATATAATACAGGCACATATATGTGTATAGAAACCTACACATATGTGCATACAGATATTTATATAGATTATATACATATCAACATGTTATACATAATAACATCTGCTTTAAAATGCTCTCACAGAAACTTTAGATATTAGTGTATCTTTTTTTTTAAACTTTTAACTACCATCCTAGAATCAATACTTTGTATTGGTTCCAAGGCAGAAGAATGGTAAAAGCTAGGCAATGGAGGTCAAGTGACTTGCACAGGGTTCCACAGCTAGGAAGAGTCTGGATCTGGATTTGAACCCAGGACCTCCTCTCAATCCACTGAGCCATCTAGCTGCCCCCAATTTGTACCTTTAAGAATCACTTGGGTGTTGAGAGGCTGGAAGCTGTGCTGGGCAGTTTTTGAAATACTATAAAGAGAAAAAGTTTCACAGAAACTATGGAGAAGACAAGATAAAGAAAAATTTCTTTATTGGAATAATTCCTTAACTCATTTTCTAAGAAATATTGAGAAAATTCTTTGAGGAGACTGGACAGTTTTAGCTGTCATTGTCAAGGATAAGCTGCCAGTACATGCCCTTGGCACCATCAAATGTTTCCACATCAAAAACTGATATTTTATTAGTGGAAAAACACTAAAAAAGATACATTACTATCTACCTTGACCTTACACCCTATGGTAGTCTGGGCCTTTCCACCTGACTTGCAACTGATACTTCCTCTATCTGTTGTCTCTTCAAAATCAGGGATGGTTTTGTGTTTCTATTGTATCTTTAGCACTATGCTTTGCACATAGTAAGCATTTAATAACTGCTTTTTTTATGAATGAATTAATGAATGAATCTGTCCATTCGTTCTTTAATAACTGGAGAGGCTGAATGATTCATAGAAAGCACTAAAAACTATTTCCAAATAAACTTGATTTAACTCTTTATCTTGAGGAGAAATATGAAAATTTAATTGGTATTCTAAATGAACTGAATAGTAAAATTGTATTTCCAGAAGTAAAGAGAAGTCATCTATCATTTAATAGTGACTTGAGATGTTTTTTGCTGTGATCTTCTGCATGGTGAAAACAAAAATAATTTTGAATGTCTTTTTGTTATTTTATAACATCATTAATAAATCGTAACAATAATAAATAATAAATTCCAAGATTTCTAATATTTAAACCAGGGGTTCTTGACCTGGAGTCCATGAACTTGTTTTTATTTTTGATAACTGGTTTCCTTTGTAATTGTATCTATTTTATGAATTGAAAAAAAAACTCAATAATCAGAGAGGGGTTTCATAGGTTTGACTAGACTATCCAAGTCATAAAAAAGTCAAGGGTTCCTAATTTAAACCTAAGTGACCAGAGTTTTGAGAGAGAGAGATAGACAAATAGACACAGAGATAGAGGCAGAGAAAGACAGAGACAGAGACAGAGACAGAAAGATAGAGACAAAGATGAGCAATTACTATGAAAGGGCTTTATGCAGTTTATTAAATAAGCAATATTTAATAAAATAGAGCCATGGTTCTGAGTTTTACTAATTAATTGGGAGAAAATTTAATAACTGATAAGGAAATATTTAGACATACTCTTGAATTACCTTTGAATGAAAATAAATATGGTAATAAGTCAAACTGTAGATTTAAAGTTGACTGTTTCATACATGTTATGTTGAGTATGGTCAACTTAATTATCTTTTGCACACACATGAACATGTTTATATGAACATATATGGATATGACCTATGTATCATCTATACATACCTGTATCTATAAATGTGCATGATTATATTGATATAAATATGAGACATACTGCAATTTAGAAAATAATGTATATACTCATTACCACATCTGTTACATATCTAGAAACTTATTACTATAAATATGTATATATATACCTACTCATTACCACATGAATGTATTATGTACTCTTCTTCTTCTCACTATACCCACAGAAAAATAACCTGTCTTCCATGTAAATTTAGAGTTATAACAATGAAGAGACAATTTACCTCTGCCATGTAATTAGAAAGCAAGGCATCTTCCAAGACCTTTACCACCTTTGTTTTATCTGTATTAACTGAAGTGAGGGGGGAGATCTTGCCTTGAGATGGTAGAAGGGGGCTAATGTGATCAATTTGCCAGTCAGAGGTAGATAGAAATCTATATAGGATCATGTGATACTGGTCTTTAAAAGGTTGATGCTTTGATTGGCATGAGGCACGTACAATAGTTTATCTTTTGCTAGGGGGTTATGTGGTCCCTTGCTGACTACTACAGTTTCCCAACTCCTGCTTCCACGGTGGCAAAAGGACCCACCCCCTAATTTCTGCCAATTTCATGAGGAAATTAATCTGCTTATTCAATCTACTTGTTATTTATTTGATGTCTCTGATGTTTGCTGATATGCCCCATTAACATATGACATGGGAAACATAAACACAATCCCTTCATTGGTTTTGAGCCCAAAGGGGAAGAGTCCTTAATTTTCTACTACTGTCTTTCCAAGTTCCAGACCACTCTACCAGACCAAAGTTACTAACCAGGAATCAGTATAGATAAAGACCTCCTCCTATCTTTCTCAATGCTGTCTCACATGGCAGCCAGACAGCCCACTTTCCAAGGTATCCATTCTTCAGAGCATCTCTACTACTCAGCTAAAGGCTATTGAAATCCAATTTTATGTATCTCTCTCCCATAACAATCAGAGACAATTTTGCTTAGGAGCCAAATCCTCCCAGGCCCATTGGACAAGTAGGACTTGGGCTAGAGGTTACAATCTCTGATAGAGTTGCAGCTTATTTGTGATGAACACCACTTTCCAAGGGATCAGAGCTGGATTAATCTTGAGTGTAACATATCCTCTTAATAACACAGGCACTTTGTGTCCAATCCATCTTGTTAGAGGACTCATATTACATCACTCAACTCATAATAAGCAATGCTAGATGAAGAATAATAATAGTATGACCTCATGTTATCTGATCAGGAACAATGAGAGGACAATAGGAGGGAAACTACTTTTCAAATATAGTGTAGTAAGCTGCTGCTTTGGGAAGATTATGATTCTAGAAACCTAATGGCTCTGTTCTACTATATCTTCATGTCTAGAGACTTCCTAAAATACAAGCCCCACAGAGTAATAAGGGACCAAGGGGAATCTGTTGGACAGTTGGCTATAGGTCTTCTAGGACTATCCTGGACTACAAAAAATCTGCTCAAAACAGGCAGATTTGTACATGACTTGGTAAATGGGACTCAATCAGGACATCCAAGTGGAGAATACTTGAAATGCCCAATAAGCCCTGAGCTACATTTCTAAATTGTGAAGAAGCCTTTGTCAGTTGTTTATTCTGAACTATGTCCAGACTTATGTCGGTTATTCCTATTTATTATATTTCCCAAAGCTTTTCTGAGTGGGACACTGGATTTTCTTGGCATTAAATTCCTATCCCTTCTCCCTCATTTATCACCATTCAATTCAGTCTCTTCCACTATGGCTTCATCTGACCCTGTTGACATTATGTCATCAATGTAGTGGTATACCTCATACTCTGAGGAAGAATCTTTTTAGGTCTTAGTCCATCAAACTGTGGTAACATATGTGTTAGTTCAGGTATTCCTGAAAAAGGACAGTGAAGGAATACTTGACTCATTCCCATTCTCCTGATTAGTCTCAACTACAGAATTTTGGTAAGGTCATCAGCCCCATGCCACTGGGTAACTGGTCTACTACACTGATAAAGTCAAGAACAGTTGCAACAATGGGTATATTCAGTCCACTGTAAGTCCCTGGGTGCCATCCACCTTTCTCTCTGGATACACAGGATTTTTGTAAGGGATGATGATGTACAGAGGAACTTGGGCTCCATCTCCATCAGAAAATACATCTTTCACTCTCCCTTCCACTCCCCCGGCTAACCCCAGGGATCCATTATTGTTTGGTGTTAACTACATAAGAGGGTTCAGATAACTTCAAGGGTTGCCATTTTTTCTATACCCACAATGACTAGTATAGATTTTTCTAAAAAATCTTTTCAAAAGTTTTTAAAAAATATTACAAACATTAATAGATCTACCCCCTCCATATAAGAGCTGGGGATGGGGCAGGAAGGAGAAGAGGAATAAGAATTTCTAAAATACCTACTATGTTTTACATACTAGACTGAGCATTTCTTATTAAATATTTAATCTTTACAACAACCCACTGAGATAAGTCCTCTTCTAATCCCCACTTTACAGTTGAGGAAACTGAGGCAAAGAGAAGTTAAGAAACTTGCCCGGGGTCACAAAGATAGTAAGTGTCTGAGGCCATATTTGAACATCAGGCCTAACAATCTATCCACTACACCACAAGTTGCTAAGAGAATGTCTCTTGGAACAATGTAAAGCAATCAAGCCAAATGAACTTTACAGTCACTTTGTCTGAAAGTGTATGCAACATTCCACTCCTAAAGCACCCCCAACTCTCCATTTTTAATTCTTTTTAATTAACAGAGATCTATTTCTCTTTCTAACCACCACTGGAAAAAAAAAAAGAAAAAATAAAAGCAAATTTCTTATAGCAAATATACAAATTCAAATTCAAGCAGAACAAATTTTCCTCACTCACTGGCTACAGATAAATAGAAAGATTGACTCTACTATCTATCTATCTATCTATCTATCTATCTATCTATCTATCTATCTATCTATCTATCTATCTATCTGTCTGTCTGTCTCTATGTATCTGCCTATCTATCTAACTATCTATCTTTCTATCTCTATTTATGTCTACCTATATTATTCTGAATCCTAAATCTATCATCTTCCCATAAGGAGGTCAATAGCATAGCATCATTGGTCCTTTGGAATTATGGTTGCTGTGATACCTCTGATTTAGCCGACTCTGTAGAAGTCCTCAGAGGATTTCCTCAAGCTCATGAAACTTTTGTATAGAGAGAGTCTTTTTCAGTGCAAAACAATTGGCTCCATTAGACCATGACCTTTATTCCAGTGACTCATTTCGTTACTATCAATACTTCTCTTGTAACCCCAAAAGTTCATTGAAATTGTACTCCAGGTGCAGTAATAAGATAAACCTGGGACTATCTTAGAACTTTTGAGTACTCAGTGTTTCCTTTCCTCCTGCTCTTTTTCTAACCTGTCTTATGGCTCTGGTTTTAGCCTGATGCAACCTTTGTACTGGAGACCACATTTTCCTTCCCAGGTCCATTAGTTCCTAGAAGTACCTTGTTTGTCCCTAATCCAATTAGGAGCTAAAGCTTCCATTGTCACCAGATTTATTAGTTACCCCTCAACCTACCTTTCAGTATCTTTAAAAGCCAAGTACTCTGTTTTAAGTTACTGATGATCCAGCTTACTTTCTGTCTTCTTCTGCTAGTAGTCCAGTTTCTGTAGGACAGACAGAAACCAAGGAATGCTAGAGTCTGTGTTTTCTTTACCCTTCCTGACTGCTTTATCCAGTAGCCACTGAGCCAATTGCTTTGTTAGCAAGTGCTTACTCCCTGTCTCATTGAGAAGGCACCCCACATGTAACCAGAAAGGTCATGTCCACAAAATTACCAATATGAGGTGTCTGGTTATCCCTTCATCCCACCTTCCATACTCTCAATGCCTTTGCCCAAACTCAGTCATGATGTGATACCTGAAACCATCTTGTCTACTGACTATGCTAAATATTAGATACAGATCTGAGACTGGCCCCCTCTAATTTCAGGTTCAGTTGGAACAAAGTGAGGTGTCCATAGGCCATTGGACATTTAAGATAAAAGGAGTTTTTTTAGCTATAGCATAGAAAGGATGTCAGCTAGGATGCAGTAGTACTTAGATTCTGCTTTGTTAGATATAGCCTCCTTCCCTTCCTTATGGTCAGCAGGGCAGGGTATCTCATGATATCAGGGCATCCACCAAGTTTGAGATATCTTTACTCCAAGGGGGTGTGCCTTTTTAGGTGACTAGGTGAATAGGAGTTTGCATCAATGGATACAGGACCCCAGGAAGTCCAGAAGATAGTTTTGTTACCTTTTAGGGAAAATGAATACTTTTTGTTCAGAACTGCAGATACACAGGGAGATGCTGGCCTTAAGTCTTGATGTTTGTAGAGGCATTAAAGTAGCCTGAAGTGCATAGCCTAGGGGGAAACCTAGGTAAATATTAGTCCTCTCACAATAAGCTTAGTGATTAGGGACCATTGGAAATATAGTATTATAAAGGGACCCTGTTGACTAAGGCCTAAACCAAGAATTTAATTGGATAAATCAATACAGACCATACCCCTTGACAAAAGAGTCAAGTATTTTTACACTTATTTTTAATTTCTCCTATCCATTGGGTCACACTCTAACTTTTAGGAATCCTTCAGGGTTCTGCCCTGGGTCCTCTTCTGTCTTCCTTCTATAGTATTTCACTTGGTGATCTCATCAGTTTTCATAGATTTAATTACCATGACTGTGATGATGATTTTCAAATCTACCTATTCTTTCCTTTGATTGCCTTTCAGACATCTTGAACAGTAGATATCTTGACCTCATTATATCCAAAATGTAACTCATTCTCTTTCTTCTTAACTCCTCCTCCTCTATCTTCTATCTTCCCTATTATAGTGGAGGCAGCCGGCATCTTCCCAGTCCTTGACGAGGTTAACAATCTAGGACTCCTTACTACCCCCCATATTCAACCTGTTGCCAAGTCCTATCAATTTTACCTTTGTAGCATCTCTCAAATAAATTCTCTTCTCTCCCGTGAAATTGCCACCACTCGAGTGCAGGCCCTCCTCAACTCCCACCCAGATTATTGCAATGGTTTGCTGGTGGGTCTGCTTAACTCAACGCTCTCCTTGTTCCAATCCATCTTGCATTCAGCCACTAAAATGAATTTTTTCCCCCTAAAGCAAAAGTTCATCATGTCACCCCTCTATTCAATAAATTCCAGTGATTCCTTATTGCTTCAGGATCAGATACAAAATGCTTTGCTTGGCATTCAATGCCCTTACATAGATTTCTCTTGCCTGTCCAGTCTTTTACTTTACTCCATGCCAGATACTTTGTGATCCCATGACATTGGCCTGCTGGTTGTTACATGAACAATAAACTCCATCTTTCAGTTCTGGGTATTTTCTCTGGATGTCCCCCATGCCTTGAATGCTTTCCCTCTTCTATTCAGCCTATTGGTCTTCCTGATTCCTTAAAGTCCCAATATTTATCTTTAACTTGAAACCTTCCCTAATTCCTGTTAATTCTAGTGCCTACCCTCTATTAATTACTTCCTGTTTATCCTGTACATAGCTTGCTTTGTGTATATTTGTTTGGATGTGTCTCCCCCTCCCCCCACCTCCACATTAAATTGTAAGCCCCTTGAGGACAGCCACTGTCTTTTGTCTCTTTTTGGCATGCTTAGCACTTAGCACAGTGTCTGGCACATACATAGCTGGTACTTAATAAATGTCTATTGTTTGAATGATCAAGCTATTGGAACTTTACTCTCTTTAAGCTCCTTTCCAGCTCTAAGTCTTTAATCTTATGGCAGTGATCACCAGCTACCAGGAGTACTGGATGAAGCAAGTATTTATTCATTATCTATTGTGTGTCAGGTACTCTGAAAAGTGCTCTACAAATACCTCATTTGAGCCTCACAATTCTGGAAGGTAGGTAGTATTATTTAATCCCCATTTTAGAATTAAATAAATTGAGGGAGGGAAAAGTTAAGTGACTTACCCTAGGACTCAAGGCTGTAAATGTCTGTGGTCAGGCCAGATCTGAACTCAGATTGTCTGGATTCCAGATTCAGTTTCCTATCTAGTATACCATATAATTGCATGTGACAATGTATTGTGGGATGTTTGACTGCAATGCAAACAGTTCTGAAGGTTTATGTTAAATAGACTTTAATTTACTTTCTCACGCTGAGCAAATTTTCTCAGCAGATCTCAAGAAAATTATCAAGGATTTTCAAACCCGGTATTAAAGATCACTAAAAGTATATAACTGAACTAGAAGCAAGTTTTCTGGTTTCTTTAGGAATGTAAGGGTTAAAAGTTAAAAGTTGCACTAAATGTATAAGAATGTGGTCCCAAAAATATATTACCCAAGTCAGGATGATTTTTTTATGGTAGTTTATTTATAAAAAGAGAAAGAGTTAAAGTAAGGAAATGAGAGAGAGAGAGTAGATAATTACTCTGGCCTGGTCTGAATCAGGCAGGGCTTCAGAGGCTCCAGCAAAGGGGGCCCCAGAGGTAAACTAAACAAGGGTCTCAGCCAGGAGGTCTTCTCCAAAATGGGGGCCTCTTTGGAGGCTAATCCTCCAGAAAAGGAGTCAGCCTTTTCACTCATCCACATGATAGTTTAAAGGAAGAGATTCAAGAACAGTCTCACCAAATTTCTGAGTCTCAGGTCCACAAAGGAGATCCTTCACCAGCCTCCAACTCGAACTCTCCAACTCCAACTCCAACTCCAAGTCCAAACTCTGAAGAATTGTTTTCACAGGATGTTGTCACTGCTTTTAAAGATGCTTCTTTTCATCACTTCCTGTGCATTCCTTCCACTTTATGTGGACCAATTGTAGCTTTAGCTTTGCTTAGGACTGTTCAGGGGGCAGTCAGTCATTTCTGATTCATCACCACCATAGCACATGTGGGTCACAGACCTCCCCATACTTAAGGATAAGTGGGTTATATATGCTTCTAGTGATTAGATCTAAAACTGTATGAGGGGAGAGTTAACCCCTTCTTCACGGGAGTTGCTGTTATATATCTCAAAGCATTCCTAGTGTTATTTTTCCCAATTCTAGTATAGATGATCATTTAAAAGAAAAATCTTTAAGTGAGTATACCTTTCAATTAATGGAGTAGAGTGGCTGGGGAGATCATGGAATAATAAATCATCAAAATTTGGAACTGGAAGGGGCTTTTAAGATGATAGGTTGAGGACTAGAGGATTGTAGGAAGATGGCAGAGTAGGGTGGGAAGCTTTTTTGTCCCCCTAAGATCCTAGACAAACAACCAAAAATAACTCCATAAAATCAACATTAAAAGTGGTAAAAGCAAATAGAAATGAAACGAAAAGCTAAAAACAACAAGGGAGAAAGGTTTCTAACTTCTCTGACCTCTGTCCATAAAGTAGCCCTGGAGGGCAGGATTAACAACCTCACCTAGTTTGCTGACCTGGGGAGCCTTCATCCCTGAAGATATCACTGGAATCTGAATCCCAAGAGAGAGGGCCCTCCCAGTGGGCAGCTGGATTTGCTGCTGCCTCTGCTCAGGAGAACAGGCCTGGCCCAGAACTAGGTACTGAAGGAATGGACACCTCAGAATCAGCAGGCACCAGGCCCTAAAGGTGGGAACTCAAGCCTCACTGACAACAAACAAGAGACTGTGGAGGCCAGAGAAATGCTGACTGGAAGAGTAGTGAACACCAGTGAGTGTGTCTGCTGTGGTCACTCCTAAGAGAAAAGAGTCCCTAGTTGTTGCCAGAGTGGGAGGTGAGGGGGACATGGACTGGCTGCTTGCATTTGCAGTGGCAGAACTGCCCATAGGCTCTGGTTATAGCACCTGAGGTCAAATACAGACTGGGGCTTGAGCAGCGGACTTGGACATTACCCTGGACTATAAAAATCACAACTACATATGACCCAGGAAAAAAAGCAAATACACACACACACACACACACACACACACACACACACATCCTGAAACTGGAGATAACATACATCAACAAAAGAGAAACTCTGGGACTCCAGAAAAAAAAACCACCAATAACAACAACCAATTATTAAGGCTATTAAGACCATTTCCCTAGCCACTTAAATTAAGACAAACAAACAAACAAACAAAGAAAATGAGCAACCAAAGGAGAAAGAACCCAATTATTGATAGCTTTTATGAGGACAGAGAAAATTTCAGCTTGAACTCAGAAGACAGCGAAGTAAAAACACCTACTTCAAAAACAGCAAAGAAATACAAAATGGCCACAAGCTCAAAAAGAGCTTTAGGAAGAATTTTAAAAAGATCTCAAAAACCAAACGAGAGACACAGAGCAAATTAGAAAAAAATAAGAGCAATATGCAAAAACTAAGAAAATTATGAAAGAAAGATCGCCCAAATGAAAAAAGAGTTCCAGAAATTTATGGAAGAAAATAATGTATTCAGAACTAGAATTGGACAAAGAGAAGCTGATGATTTCCTAAGAAAAGAAATAATAAAGCAAAATCAAAAAATGAAATAATAGACAAGAATATGAAACACTTTATCACAAAACAACTGATCTGGAATGATAGATCAAGGAGAGACAACATAAGAAGAGTTGGATGCCCAGAAAGTTATGATCAAGAATAATTTAGACACCATACTCCAAGAAATCATCATGGAAAACTGCCCAGAAATTTTTGAAACATAGTAGAAATTGAACAAATTCATCAATCAACACCTCAAAGAGACCCAAAGATGAAAATAAATAGGAACATCATTAGTAAATTCTGTAGCCCCTAGCTTAAGGAGAAAATATTGCAAGCAACAAGAAAAAAATTCAAATACTGTGGAGCTTTAGACAGAATAATGCAAGACTTAGTAGTCACAATATTTAAAAAAAAGCACAGGACATGGAACATAACATTTCACAGAGCAAAAAGACTGGGATTACAACCAAGAATAATGAACCCAGAAAAGATGAACATAATTGCAAAGGGGGGAAATTGATATTTGAAGAACTAAAGGAATTTCAGCTATTCCTAGAAAAAAACCCAGAACCCAGTAGAAAATTTGATATATAAGAAACATTTACAGGCAATGAAAGACTAATCAATCCAAAAGGTCAAATTGTGTGATTATGGTATGAAAAATATCATTTATGGCCACTGGAAATAGCATCATTGCCTGAGTATTTTGAAGGAGTAGATATGGACAGAAGATTTGCATTTAAGAGGATATAATGGAATAAGCCCAAATGGTAGTAGAATAGACCAGGAGGATACAGGGTGGAATTACTATCTCATGTGGAGGAGGAATGAGTGGAGTAACTGCCATGGAGAAGGGGACAAGGGAATCCTGGAACCTGACTTTCATCAGACCTGGGATAAAGAGAAAACAGCATACACAATTAGAAGGGTAAACTCTTACTATATAGTGCAGCAGGAAGGAAAGGGAATGGCATAAGGAAAGGACTAGTAAGAGAAAGGAGGAAAAGTGGATAAGAAAAGAAAAGGATACCTAGAAGAGAGTACATATCAAGAAATAGGACAGTAAGGTGAGGGAATAAGAGTTGAAAAAATAAGAGGGTGCAGTTGGGGATAAGGAAGGGATTTGAGGAAAGGTGGTGCAAGGGATAAGGGAACAGACCAATTTGGAACTGGGAGGACAAAGAGACAGGATAAGGGAGAATTTTTTGGAAAGGACATGAATAGGTATTAGTCAAAGGAAAGTGGACATCTGAAGAGGGATATGGCAGAAAGAAAATAGGAGGAGGACAAAGTGAACGGGAATGAAGTACATGGTAATACACAACTAGTAACGATGACATTGACATTGAGCATAATGGGATGAGTTCACCCATGTGAAAAAATGGATAGCAAAAAAGATAAAAAACCAAGACCTGACACTGTGGTGTTTTCAAGAAACACACTGAAAATGAGGGACATATGTAGAGTGACGGGTAGGGGCTAAAGCAAAATATGCCCCAGCAGATGCAGAGAAGGTAGAGGTCATAATCTCTCACAGAGTTGGGGATAAAATGGATATAATTCAATGAAATGAAACAGGTGACTATATTATGTTGGAGGAGTTACTATGGATAAGAAAGTATTATTAATGTCTGATCTGTATGTATCAAGTATTATAGCACTTAGATTTTTAAAGGAAAAATTAAATGAAATGCAGGTGTAAATAGATAACAAAATAATTATAATAGTGGACTTTAATTTCTCCCTCTCAGAACTAGTTAAATCTAACCAAAAAATGAATAAGAAAGAATTTAAGGAGATGAAAACCACCTTAGATAAGATAAATAAGAAATATCTAGAGAGACCCAACATATCTGTATGAAGTTAGTAGCTCTGATCTAAGCCTGACCATACACATACTCTAAACATAGTTTCTGGTGGTACAACAATGGCCTAGAGAGTATAGGTTTTTGCAGAACTCTTACCTTGACACATCACACCGTGAAGGTAATCCTGCATCCCTGAGGGGTTGTGGCCCTGGAACAAAGTTCCACTGATATGCAACTGGAAAGACTTGTTTTGGAAAGAATATGGTCATGACAATTGTGTCTGCTACCTAAGGATCAATCTAGCAAAATATAGTCCTGGTAATTATGTTAACTTAGAACCAGATGGGCTAATGTGGTTAGGTTAAATGTTGATAGGAATATGGAGAAACAGGCCTAATCTTGTATTGCTTTAGCAGCATTGAATTTTTTTTGAGAAAACAAGGTGGAATTATATATTTAAGAGCTGTAAAGCTGTTCATGCTCATTGAGCTAGAGATCCCATTACTAGGGATGGGTCCTAAGGGCATTGCTGACAAGATAAAAAACTGTGTTTTTATGAAAATATATATGGAAACTTTATTTGCTATAATAAAATTACCAGAAATAAAACAAATGCAATGAATGAGAGAAGTGGATGAATAGATACGAATATTTGAATGTAATGGATTATATTATGTTATTGAAATGGCAAATACTGAAAATATAAAAGAAATAAGGGAAATATATAAAGAAAAAAGAATGAGAATAATATGTACCATGATAACATTAAAAAAAATAACAGCCACATAAGAGAAAAATGTATCTAAGTAAAACAAACCCAATAGGAACTCAAAAGAAGATGTTTATGTATAATTTACATACTTTATTTTACATATGTAATGTATATATTTTAAACAAATTATGAACAATGTAGATTTTGTGGTATTGCACATACTCTTTTATGTATTTGTCAAATATTTTTTGGTGGTGGTTGTCAATAAAAAAAATACAATTTCATTCAGATAAAAAAAAGATCATAGATTGAAAGCCCCCCTAATATTGCATAGAGACCTTGCCTGAGTAACTTGACCATTAAGGTCACCAGCTTAACCAACTTCCACCACCCTACCCTAAACACACTTATTTTAGGAGTAATTTTATGATAAAACAACCTAAGATGGAAGTATAATTCCAGCTATATAGCATCCAAAGAAAAAATATCCTTAGAGAAGGTGAGAGATGTTAGTGAGTGCTAATTTGCATGATTTTCCCAAGACTTTATACCACTTCTCAGCAAGAAAATTCTAATGTCATTTATCAAGAGACATAAAAAAAAGTTCCTTGGACAGCAGCTGCCTGGAACTCTGACAGCTGGTGAGTTACTCTTTTCAACACAAGTAGGGAACAGAGACAATTTTTTATCCACTTTTGCCTTACCACACAAAGGGGAGAATCAAGGATATTTGTATGCAGAGAAAACATCTGCCCATCCTGAGTTATCTGACTGAAAAATCTAGCCGATTCCAGCTTCCCAGGTAATTTAGGCAAAGGTCTGTGCTGTAATTTGTGTTTGTGTTATCTAGAAAATTGGTTTAATTCACTACTATAATCAAGATGGGAAGATCTGGCTTCCATGAGATTTTTGTTCACATTTTGGTTGTCTTTTAGAATAAGACAATGATAGATTTGTTATAAAAGACATGAAGTCATTTTCCCAAACTGTTTCCAACTGTCACTCCATCTGGTTGGCACTTTGACATTCTCGATCTGGAAAAGTCCAGGGTGAAAAATGGCAGAAATTTTTTATAGCTCCATCATGCAATGACTCCCTTAGAACACTGCTTTGGGAAGGGGGTATTGCAAAATCTCTGTGACTAACACTTTTTTTCAGATTTATTAAGTAAAAAGGCTCAGAGGCAAAAGAGAAGACAAACAAAGACTAAGAGTGTGTGCCAACATTTTGGAGTTCAAGTGTGATGGAGATGGTTTTCCTAACTACCTAAGACATGTAGTAAATGTACAACTCCTGGCAAGACTATTTTCCACCAAGAAAGCAACACAAAAATGGATATAAAGTTAGTTCAGAAACAGTTGGCACATTATGCACCTGTTTGGAAAGGAAGAGAGTCCTGAAGATTTTCTTCTCCTATTTCACATCTCTTGACCTTTTCAACCACTAACTTGATGATGGCTGGTGGCTAATGGTTGACACTGCAAAGATGAGACATGAGTTTGTATCCTCTGTTCTGAAACTGTAAAACCAGGCTCTAGTACTAACTCTTTTACCTACATATAATTGGGAAACTTACTTGAAGAAATTCCAGCACCTAGGAACTGTAGAAACAACATAATTGAGAAATAATTATCTGGCCATAATTTTATTCATATAATTCCTCAGACCTTATTGAAACGACAACTGCACCTACTATGACTAGATTTATGCCAAGTCAAATGAAATAAGGGACTTGTTCAATTATTTGGAATATCTTTTAAAAATATATTTTGGCCTTAATTTTGGGGACAGTTTTTTTAAAGTGTCTTCAATATTTACTTACATAAAGATCTCCTTTCCTAACTGATTTTTTTCTTGTATAATTTTCCTTTAACTGGTAAAGCTGATGTTTACATTTCCTTATGTTGAAAATGATATATTCTACCATATCACCTTAAGATCCTTTTCTTCATTAATCTATCATGCAGATTTCTCTGTAAAACATCTATTCAGAAACAATCTGAAGGGCAAACGAAGCAGTGTAAAATTCCTGACAATGAGTTCATAAGCATTTAAATAATGCAAGAGAACATCTGTCTAAAAGGACCCAATTAAATAGTTGATTTAGCTGTCCCTCCATCTATGAAATTTAATTATCTTACCCTGTTGCCTTTCCCCCCCTTTTGTAAAAAAGTGCTCCTGAAAGCACTTTGAAGTACTGAAATAAAAAAATAGGCTCTTTTGGCACCAGATCGATAACAGAGCAATAAAATTTAGCTAAGAATTATATAACTGGTTCTGAACACACCATGAAGCTTTCAGCATATATGTCTTCCTGTCTCTGCCCTAAACCCATCTATCATCTACATATGGCTGTCTTCATTATAATTTTTTTTCTCAGAGGCTCATTAATTCATGCAGCTGGCAGGGCAGCATTCTGCCAAACAGGGGATGGAGTTCAGGAGGAACCTCCTGACCCCACTGCCTTGCCTTACACAGGGAATGTCAGAGCCATGGGGCACCCTCATGTTTCTGCAGAAAAATGGATTTCCTCTGCAAGAGAGCAGATCTGGAAGTTAGCCAAAAAGAGGCATTGGAGTTTGGATGAGGTTATTAGTTTAAATCCCTAATGTAGCTTCAGCCTCTCATTCACATATTTTTCTTACATACTTAAAAATAAAGCAGGATTATAGCACCTTTAAAATCACTAGGGATGTTTGTATCATCAGTCTTCAGTTTGGTTTGTTTCTCCCAGATTTTTTACAAGAATTTTTGTGTCTTCAACTCCTTTACCCATTTTACTTTCTTCTTTTTTTTTTTTACTCATTTTTTTAAGAAATAGCTTTCAAATATACCCTCCAATTTGACAAGGTGGATACTATCATTTATCACTAATTCGCAATCATGCAAATCATAAATATGCTTATTTACAAAAAATGTATCCTACCCATGCTTCCACAAAGCATGTTTTTAAAAATCTACTGCATTTAATCACAATGAAAAACCTGTGGCATCTGGTCTGGCATCAAAGAAAACAAAGTCATTTAGGGTACAAGAGTGTTCACAAGTCACAAAATCTGGTTTCTCAACTTACCTGATTGAAAGATCTGGACAATTTTAAGAGAAAATGATCAATTCAGAGGCTACTTTTTCACTCACATTAGCATACAAGCTGCTAATAATATTATTTTGAAACTCTATATTTAAATTAAAATATATTTTCATGAATGTTTTCTAATTCTATTGAGCTCTGGTTTATATTTCTGTTCTCAGGCAGGAGAAAGGACTGTTTTTACCCACCTGGCTCCTTCTTCCTATCTGGTTATCTGGGGGAATCATTAGCAACCAGGTTCAGCCTGCACTCAAGTTGCAGCTCAATAAAATCAAAAAATACATATTTTTTCTTACCCTGTTTTACTTGATCATGAGAAGCAGCATATCCTGAAAGGGACACTCTCTGAAACTTGCCTATGATTGCTCTATCTCAGTGGTTCCTAAGCCATATCTCCGTTAGGAACAGCAGGGAAGTCTGGGCAGTAGTATACCCTTGAAAGAGAGAAATGGCAATCCTACCTCAAACTCCTAATGGTAAAAGACAGAAAAGTGAAATATTTAAAGACAAATATTGCTTGAGACCCCATATACTTTTTGTATAAAATACTAAAAAAGAATCACCCCAAAACATTCTGTAATAACTAAATTAAACTCCTGGTTCTTAATTTCTATAGAGTTTATTAATATTGACTTGGATATAAGAAGGCAGAGAAAAATGCCTATTCTAACTAGCCATGTGGATACCCTCTACATAGCTCCATTAGCCACTTTCCTTTTGCCCCATGACCGAGAGTATAGAGAGCCCCCCACTTTCTACATCCCCCACTTTATTTTCTCCCTTTACCCCCAGATCAATTTCCCCATCATTTCTGGATCAAGTGCCTAAGGTCATTGCCCCGTGACCCATGCTGCAGCACAGGGATGTAGGTAGAGCCCCAGAGCTGATTCTTGGAGGGCATTCCCTTCACACAATTCTTAAATTGATTTGAGGAGTATAATCCCTAAAATCTCAAGCCTACAGACTGAACAGTGGGAGTAGCTAGGTGGCACAGGGAGTAGAGCACCAGGCCTTGAGCCAGGAGGACCTGGATTCAAATTTGGCCTCAGACACTTCCTAGCTGTGTGATCCTGGGCAAATCATTTAACCTCATCTGCCTAGCCCTTGCCCTTTTGTCCTAGAATTGTTACTAGGACAGAAAGTAAGTGTTTCTGCCAAGATTACTTTACTTTAAAAGGCATTAATGAATTCCATTGGCTCAATATATTTTCCTTGTTTAATCTACATCTTTCTTATTGTAATTCAAGCCAGTTGCCTTATTTGTCCTTTAATGAAGAGGTAGTAGGTGATGCTCTGGAGTAGTAGATCTGGAGTCATGGATAAAGACCCAAGTTCAAATTTGCTCCCATACTAACTGGGCAAGTCACTTTGTCTCAATTAAATGCAAATGTAAAATGATGATAATAAATAATTGCATCTATTTCCCAAGGTTGTCATGAGAATAAATGAAATGATATTTATAAAATGCTTATCATTGTGCCTGATATATAGTAGGCACTGTATGTATGTCTTTATACGCATATATGTGTGTATTGTATATACACATGCAGGTATATGAAAAAGAGACAAAGACAGAGAGAAAGACACACCACACACACACACGCACACACAGAAAGAGGGAGACAAAGGAGAGAGACAAAGAGTCAAAGAAAGAAATAGAAATAATCTTATCTCGCTATTACAAGGAAAGCATTTGAAGTAGATAAAAAAAAGGTGACTAGCCCTAATTTGCCATTGAGTTTATAGTGGAATTAGTCACTCTTTATTGTGTTTCTTTCTGTGGAAATCTTCATGGAAAATTCTAATCAAGAGTGGAGTATATTCCTCTTCAGGGTTAGAGTTGATCAAAATACCTTTTTTGGACAATGCAAGACATAGTGCAATGGAAAGATTGCTGAATTTGGAGAGAATCTGGATTTGAATTTCAGTTGAGTTCTTTCTTTTTTTAAACATTTAAAAATTTTACTTTTTAAAATTTAATAGAATGTATCTATAAGTGTCCCAACCTCTCCCCAACCTCCCTACATCATAGAAAGCTTCATTTTGGAAATAGACATTTTCATACAAATTAAGTCTTTGATATTTCTTTCTCTTAGTTTACTCTCTGGAAGCAACATTCACAATTTACTCTTTTGGTATTAATTCTGTAGCTGTGTATGATGTTCACTTGGTTCTACTCATTTTGTGATTCTTTGTCCCATATAGTTCTTTCCAAGTTTTTAAAAAATTAGTCTGCTCATTGTTTCTTGTGACATAGTAGCATTACATCATAACCATATACCACAATTTATTCAACCATTCTCCAATTGATGGACATTTCCTCAATTTCCAATTCTTTGCTACCACAAATAAACCTGCTACAAATATTTTGGAACATATGAGTTTTATTCCTTTTCCCCTGATCTCCTTGGGACAAATACAGCAATGAAATTTCTGGGTCTAAGGATATACTAAGTTTTATAACTCCCAAGTGTAATTCCAAATTGCTCTCCAAAATGGTTGGATCAGTTCACAGCTCTACCAACAGTATATTAGTGTCCTCATTTTCCCACATCCTCTCCAACATTTGTCATTTTAACCAATCTGCTGAGTGTGAGATGATTTCTCAGAATTGTTTTGGTTTGTTTTTCTCTTTTCAGTAGTGATTTAGAGCATTTTTCATATACTTATATATGGCTTTGATTTCTTCTTTCTATAATTTCATATCGTTTATCGTTTATCAACTGGATGATGGCTCATACAAATTTATATAGTTACATACATATACTGTGTAAAATATAAATTTAATAAAGTTTCCTACATATTTCATATATGATGCCTCTCTCTGAGAATATGGCTAAAGTTTTTTCTTCAATTTTCTGCTTCCTTTCTAATCTCAGCAAAATTTTTTTCTTTGTCCAAAAACTTTTTCAATTTCGTGTACTCAGAATTATCCATTGTACATTTCACAATGCTCTCCATTTCTTATTGACTCATTCTCCTATCCATAAATTTGATAGGTAATATGTTCCCTGTTCTAATTTACTTATGCCCACTCATTTTATTTCTGGATGTATCCATTTTGATCTTATCTGAGTCAATGGTCTAAGACATTGATCTGTGCCTACTTTTTGCCAAACTACTTTCTTGTTGCCCCAACAATTTTTACAAAATAGTGATTTCTTATCCCCCAAACATGGATCTATGCTTTTGTCAAATACAAGTTTACTATAATTGATGTTCCATTGATCTAGCTTTCTATTTCTTAGCCAGTATCAAATAATTTAGATAATTACTATTTCATAAAACAGTTTAAAATCTGGCACAGCTAGACTTCCTTTATACTTTTTTCATTAACTCTTTTGACATTCTTGAGCTTTTGTTCTTTCAAATGAATTTCATTATTTTAGATCAATAAAATAATTTTTTGGTAATTTAATTTGGATGGCATTAAATAAGTAGAGTTTAAGTAGGATTGACTTTTAAAATATATTGGCTCTGCCCATCCATGCTCAATTAATAGTGTATAAAAAGTGCTTTATAATTATATTCCACAAATTCCTGGGTTTGTTTTGGCAGGAATATTCCCAGGTATTTTATTCTCTCTGTGGTTACTTTAAATGGGGCATCTCTTTTTGCAGAACTTTATTAGTAATATGTAAAAATGATGCTTTATATGGATTTATTTTATGTCATGCTTTGATAAAATTATACTTTGATGAAATTATTGATAGTTTCAATTAACTTTTTAGTTGAATCTCTAGGATTTTCCACATATATCACCAAGTAAATCTGTATCTGTAAACAGAGGTAGTTTTATTATGACTTTGCGCATCCTGATTCCTTTTTCTCTTACTGTTATTGCTAGCATTTCTAAAACTAGGTTAAATAATATTGATGATAATGGACATCCTTTTTTCACTTCTGATCTTATTGAGAAGACTTCTAGCTTATTCTCATTACAAATAATACTTGCTAATGGATTTAGGTAGACGTTTAGTGTCATTTTAAGAAAAAAAAATCATTTATACCTAAGCTTCCCAGTGTTTATAATAGAAAGGATGTTATATATTGTCAAAGGCTTTTTCTGAATTTACTGATATAATTATATGGTTTTTATTACCTTTGTTATTGATATAATTAATTATGTTGGTAGTTTTCCTTAAACCATCTCAATAGTCCTGGCATAAATCTTATTTGGTCACAAAGTATAGTCTTTGTGATATGTTATTGTAATCTCGTAGCTAGTATTTTATTTAGAGGTTTTGCATACATATACATTAATGAAATTAGTCTATAATTTTCTTTCTCTGTTTTTGCACTTCTTGGTGTAGGAATACACCATATTGGTTTCATAAAAGGAATTTACTAAGACATCTTTACCTGTTATTTCAAATGATTTTTTTTAATATTAGAATTAGTTGGTCTTTAAATGTATGTCAGAATTCACATGTAAATCCATCTTGTCCTGATGCTTTTTCCTTAAGAATTTTATTAATATCTTGTTAAATTTTTCTGAAGTAAATTTATTTAGATATTCTATTTATTCCTCTGATAGTCTAGGCAGTTTATGTTTTTTTTAATATTCTTCCATTTCTCTTACATTATTAAATTTGTTTGCATATAGTTGAGCAAAATAACTCCTAATAATTCCTTTAATTTTACCTTTATTGATGGTATATTCACTCTTTTTGCTTTTAATGCTAGCAATTCCATTTTCTTCTTTCTCTTTTTTAATCATATTAACCAATGATTTATCTATTTTGTTGATTTTTTCATAAAATCAACTCCTGTAATTATTCATTAATTCAATGTCTTTCTCACATTTAGCTTTATTGATCTCACCTTCAATTTTTAGGATTTCTAACTTGGTGTTTAGTTGTGGATTTTAAATTTGTACTTTTTCTAGGTTTTTAAAAAAATCACATTCTTGATTTATTAATCTTTTCTTTCTCCATTATATTAATATAAGCAGTCAGAGACATAACTTTTCCATCAGTTACAGTATTTCCCATAGCCAATAGGTTTTGGTATGTTGTCTCATTATTATCATTCTCTTTAATTAAATTATTTATTGTTTTCTGTGATTTGTGCTTTAACCCACCCATTCTTCAAGAATTTAGGCTCCAATTAGTTTTTTTTGTTTTTTTTTTAACATTTATTAGTATTCATTTTTAACATGGTTACATGATTCATGCTCCTACTTTCTCCTTCACCCCCCGCTCTCCTCCCACCCATGGCCAATGCACATTTCCACTGGTTTTAACATGTGTCATTGATCAAGACCTATTTCCAAATTGTTGATAGTTGCATTGGTGTGGTCGTTTCAAGTCTACATCCCCAATCATGTCCACCTCAACCCATGTGTTCAAGCAATTGTTTTTCTTATATGTTTCCTCTCCTGCAGTCCTTCCTCTGAATGTGGGTAGTGTTCTTTACCATAAATCCCTCAGAGCTGTCCTGTGTCATTGCTTTGCTGCTAGTTCAGAAGTCCACTGCATTCGATTTTACCATAGTATATCAGTCTCTGTGTACAATGTTCTTCTGGCTCTGCTCCTTTTTGCTCTGCATCAGTTCCTGGAGGTCTTTCCAGTTCACCTGGAATTCCTCCAGTTTATTATTCCTTTGAGTACAATAGTATTCCATCACCAGCATATACCACAATTTGTTCAGCCATTCCCCAATTGAAGGACATACCCTCTTTTTCCAGTACTTTACCACCACAAAAAGCGCAGCTATAAATATTTTTGTACAAGTCTGTTTATTTATGATCTCTTTGGGGGTACAAACCCAACATGCAATTAGTTTTTGCTTTTTATTTCCATAGTTCCATTTTAGGTACAATTTTTAGTACATTTTGGTCTGAAAAGGATGCATTTAATATTTCTGCATTTCTACATTTAACTGTAATATTTTGTGATCTAACATATGGCCAATTTTTGTTAATATCCCATGAACCACTGAGAAGAAGGTATACTTCTTTATCTTCCCATTTCATTCTCTCCAGATATGTATCGTATTTAACTTATGTTAGAATCTATTCAACTCCTTGACCTCTTTTTATTTATTTTTTGGTTAGATTTATCTAGTTTGAGAGGGGAAAATTAAAGTCTCCACTATTTCTTTGTAATCTATTTTCATCTATAATTCAGTTGCTTTTTCCTTTAAAAATTTGGATGTCATGATATTTTGTACATATAGGTTTAATAATGATAATGCTTCACTATATATAGTATCTTTTAACACAGCATAGTTCCCCTGTTCTCTTTTGATTATATCTTTTTTAGCTTTAACTTTGTCAGAGATCATGATTGCTATTCTTGCTTTCTTTGTATTATTTGAAGCATTTTATATTTTGTTCCAATCCTTCATTTTTACTCTTTTGTGTCTCATTTGTAAGTGTGTTTCTTGTAAACAACACCTTAAAGTTTTAATTTTGATCATTCTGGTACCCATTTTTGTTTTACAGGTGAATTCATCCCATTAACATTCAAAGTCATAATTACTATGTGTGCATTTTCCTCCATTATGTTTTTTTTTTATTTTAAACCCTTAACTTCTGTGTATTGACTTATAGGTGGAAGAGTGGTAAGGGTAGGCAATGGGGGTCAAGTGACTTGCCCAGGGTCACACAGCTGGGAAGTGTCTGAGGCCGGATTTGAACCTAGGATCTCCTGTCTCTAGGCCTGGCTCTCAATCCACTGAGCTACCCAGCTGCCCCCCTCCATTATGTTTTTCCTCACTGTTTGTCCTTCTCTTCCTCTACCCTCTCCCTCCTCAGATGCCTAATTTCTTTTTTCCACTACCTCTACAATTCACATCCCCTCTTAAAACCTTCCCTTATCTTCTCCTTTTATTTTCCTACTTCTGAATTGACACTGTAAGGATGTAAAGAAAAGAATTTTGAGGGTACAGATGGTTGCACAAGGGAGCATGTGACAGGAATGGCAGTTGGGGAAGGGGAGAGGATTCTGTGAGGTTTTTTTTGCTGAGGATGAGGTCTTCGGTTGGGGGAGTGAGAGGAGGAGGAAGTGAGGAAGCAAGCTCTGAGCCAACCTGAAGACAGACCTGGGATTTCCAAGATGGGCAATCAAATCCAGATAGCCTGTTACCTGCCAAAAGACATTTTATCCTACTGAAAGACCATAACATCCTGTCAATTTGGATTTCTGGACTCCACCTGGGAGCAGATCTCCCAAACCCCCCTCATTTCATACCTGTCCTTATAGAAAGACCCTGATCAACCTATACTATATTCATAGCTGAAATTAGAGATAGAAATAAAGGGGAGGAGAAGGAGAAGCTTTGGGGAAAGAAGCCTGCATAGGCTCCCACTAATTGATGGATGTTTGGGCTTAGATAATAGGGTGACCTGATTCTTCTGACCACTACCCTTGCCTATTATCCTAATATTTCCAATAAACCTTTAACAGCAGCCAGATAGCATTCAAAGATCATTGGGGAGACAACAAGGGAAGGCAGAGGCATACACTGGTCTGGCAGCATCCATCTTTAAGCCAGACCACCCACTGTGCTAATAGTCGACATTGAGGGGAGGCTTGTGTAGATCCCATTGCTGAACAAAAATGGATTGAGGCACTACATACCTTCTTTTGAGGGGAAGCCTTCCCTTCAACACTTGAGGTGGGGCACATCTACCCAAGGCTCCCATTATTTGGGTGATGCCCCATTTAAGTTTCTCCAGTAATAGTGGCCCCAAGAGAGTGGAGAGAGTTACTGCACTGACCCCTCTCTCTTTCCCACTTGCACCTTTTCTTATTTGGGCCATGATTACACTTTTAATTCTTACCCTATCTGCTTTTCCAAAAGTCTATTCCTTATCCTCTCAAAAATGCCCTTTTATTTACTGATATGAGTTTGATTCTAAAAATCCATCCCTTATCTTATCCTAAGAGTCTCTCCCTTTTCCTTTCACCTTACTCACCTTTTTCTTGATATATACTCCTTTTTAGGTATTCTTCCCTCTTCTTAGCCCCTTGTTTTCTTTTCTCTTAATCTACCCATTCTCTTGGTCTCTCGGTCCCTTAAAGGGACTCTTATTTCCTCTTTTATCCTATTCCCTTTCCCTCTTGTTTCTCTGTATGTTAAGAAGACTTTTACTCTTCTAGTTGTATATGATCTGATAAGAGTAGGGTTTTGAACTACCAGCCCTCCATCCCCTTTTTTCTTTCTCTATGACAGTTCTTTCACTAGTTTCTCTTTTAGATAATATAATTGTTCCATTTTACCTCTTCCTTCTATAGTTTATTATTATTTGAGCTCATTCCATTGTATTCCAATATTCCATTATATTCAATTTGACCTCAAATCTTCTAGCTATATATATCTCCTCTTTCAAGGTGCCCAAGTAATGATGTCATTCTAAAGGATTATGGATGACATTTCCCCATATAAGAATTAAATAATTTGACTTTTTGGGATCACTTATAATTGTTCTTTCATAATTAACTTCTCATGTTTCTTATAGATCAAAATTTCTACTGAGTTCTGGGATTTTCCCAAGGACAATTGGAACTCCTTTAGTTCATTATATATCTATTTTTTTCTCATACAATTATGCTCAGCTTTGCTGTGTATGTTATTCCTCATTGTAAGTTTAGTTCCTTTGCTCTTCACATATTGTATTTCATGCCCTTTGTTCTTTTAATGTTGAAGCTTCTAGGTCTTGTGTTATTCTGACTGTTGCTTCAAGGTATTTAAATTTTTTTTTCCTTGTTGCTCTGGGTATTTTTTACTTAACCTTGGAGATATAGAACTTAGCAGTGATATTCTTGTGCATTTTCAAGAATGTTTATATCATTTGGTGGGACTAAGGCCAAGGAAATCAGAGACCTTCCTCTCTACCTAGCTATTCAGCTTCACTCCTGACTATCATCTGTTTTTGCCACTTTTAGCCCTGATTATTTCTTTCTTTTATTTTATTTTAAACCCTTACTTTCCATCTTGAAGTCAATACTGTGTAAGGGCTAGGCTAAGGGAGTCAAGTGACTTGCCCAAGGTAACACAGTGTTATAATGATCCTGGTGTTATGAGGAGCTGAAGCTGAGTATGTGTGTGTGTGTGTGTGTGTGTGTGATACCTAAGAGAAAATACTCAAATTGTGACAGTGAAACACAAAGGTCCCCACAGAAATTGTTGTTGTGAATCTGCTGAACTCAATTTCAGAATAACAGTGCCTCAGAATAGCCAGCCAAATGAAGAATCTGTTATTAGAATTGTACAGCTACTCCTAACTGACTATTCTGGCCTAGAAAGGATAACGCTAAAGTTGACTGCGGATTATATCTTGCTATGATTGATATTATTATCCTTTCCCTCAAATGTCCCAGGGATATGGTCACTAAACCCTAAGATAGAGTCGACACCAAATCTAGGTAAGTTCAAAGATTTAATGTTATCAGGCTTAGGAAGGAAGCAGGGTAATGACTGGGAAAGAGGGAAACAGGAAGTCCTTAACCTAAACTAATGATGATAAAGATGGGTACTTGAAATGAAGGTAATCAGGCTTGTCAGTTGTCAATTGCTAATTGCCAGTTGCAAGTCTGGCTGAGCCAGACTGGGTTTAACCTAAATCAGGTTACTTTGCTACTAGATGTTGTTCGTTCTTCTTGGTGAACAAATCAGGATCAGGTTATTCAGTATAAGGATAGCACAGGATCTGAGACTGTGAAATTGGCTGGTGTAGTTTGCTGTTAACTCAAATTGACCTATGGCCTACTCTCACCACCACAAACTCCCACTTCCCCAAATATCTCAGATTGAGATCAATCTCCCAGTTCAAATTCTTCCTTATATACCTGAGTTTTAACTGTCCTGGCACATAGCACCTCCTGCCAGGCTCAGTTCATTCTGTGTTCTAATCAGGTAACTATCCATCATCTTGCTTTCCATATTGCTGTGCGAAGTATCATTACAATAGCTAGGAAGTGTCTGAGGTCAGATTTGAATCCAGGACCTCCTGTCTCTAGGTCTGGCTCTCAATCCACTGAGCCACCCAGTTGCCCCCATAGCCCTGATTCTTTAAAGTAATTTTTCTGAAGGGGATATTGGGAGGGCAAGGAAGTTTCACAACCTACTCGACCATCTTCCCACAATCTTCGGTTGAGTTATTTCCTGTCTCTGGCTCTCACATTTGGTTCTTATCATTTGTAAAATGAAGAAGCTCCACTAAATGACCTAAGTCCCTTCCAATTTTAAATCTTTGAGCTATTTCTATTTCTTTCTTTTTTATTTCAACATGTATGGCTTCATCACCAAGGTGGATAATCACAACTATGTCAGTGAATAATTGAATGTAATAATGGACTTACTAGAAGAAATATTTACTCCAGAACTTCGAGTCTGAAATCTTTTTGAAGTGACCTATCCACTATTTGAAGAATTGAGGTCTCCATACGATTTAAGATCTTTGAGCATATTAGTGTTAAAAATTTTGTCAGAGACTTCTGGTTAAGATGGCGGCAGAGTAAGGAGCAGCTGCTCGATCTCTCCTGACCGAACCACACAGGACCCCTCAAGGGGAAATAAAAACGAGTCCAGAGGAACGAAGGAACCCCACAACAGGGCGCAGCATTGAAGGTACGCAGAATTGGGGCATTTCCACACTTTAAAGGGGTGAAACAGTTCACACTAAAACAGGAGAGGAAGAAGCCCCTCCCCCACCCCCCACACCACACAAGCGGGTAAACAGGACTGGGGCAACCAGATAATCACTGGCAGCCCCTGAGCCTGTACCTGTGCGCTGCAAGACGAGGGACCCCAGGTGGCTGGGACTTTCCCTGAGCTCCCACGTGGGTGAAGGCACCGCCTCCAGCCGGGACAAAGGCCCCTAAAACTCGGCCTTTCCCAAGCACTGAAGGCATCGCCTCAGGGGCGAATAAAGATCTCCAGCCCACAGACTTTCACTACCTTCTGTGGGGGTGAAAGCAGGGCCCTAAGAGCAGCAGCGCAGGCAAAGGCAGTGCCCTAGGCTTGAATAACGATCTCCAGCCCAGGCTTGGACCTCCAGTGAGGACCCGGTGCAGACCTGAGCATGGCTGTGGAAGCAGCCCCAAAGACTGCTGAAGGAGCCTCAGGCAGAGGGGCAGACCGGGAACTACCAGGAGGCCTGACCCCGAGGACAAGGAGACCGGA
>NC_058135.1:38512071-38515166 GCF_016433145.1 Gracilinanus agilis | reverse complement strand
GAGTGCAAAGACAAAGCGGAAAAGGGGCAGGGCTAACAATGGCCAGCAATAAGGAAATCCAGAAGAAAAAGACCATCAAGAGAAACTCTGGAACACTGGACAACTTCTACACAGAGAAAATCCAGACAACAGAGGAGGGAAAACAAAAATCCAAACCTCCCCAAAAAAATGAAAGCTGGTCACAAGCTATGGAAGAGTTTAAAAATGAAATGCTAAGGAAGATGGAAGAAATCTGGCAAGAAAATAACAGTTTAAAAGGCAGAATTTCGCAATTGGAAAGTGAGACAAGACAACTGAAGACCAAAAATGACCAGATTGAAAAGGAAAACCAATCCTTAAAGGCTAGAATCGAACATTTAGAAACCAATGATCTCTCAAGACAACAAGAACAAATAAAACAAAGTCAAAAGACTGATAAAATAGAAGGAAACATGAAATATCTCAAGGAGAGAGTGACAGACCAAGAAAACCGGTCTAGAAGAGATAACTTGAGAATCATTGGTATTCCAGAAAAGGCAGAAATTAATAAAAACATGGACTCCATACTCAAAGAAATTATTCAGCAAAATTGCCCTGAAGTTCTACAACAAGAGGGCAATATAGACATTGAAAGGATCCATAGAACACCCTCTAAACTGGACCCAGAAAAGTCAACACCCAGAAATATAATAGCGAAATTGAAGAGCTTTCGAGTCAAAGAAAAAATCTTACAAGAAGCCAGAAAGAGACAATTCAAATATCAAGGAGCACCAATAAGGATCACACAGGATCTGGCAGCCTCAACACTAAAAGAACGCAAGGCTTGGAATACAATATTCAGAAAGGCAAGAGAACTGGGCCTTCAGCCACGAATAAACTACCCAGCGAAACTAACCATATACTTTCAGGGGAAAGTATGGGCATTCAACAAAATTGAAGAATTCCAAGTTTTTGCACAAAAGAGACCGGGACTAATTGGAAAGTTTGACACTCAACCACAGATATCAAGAGAAAGATGATGAAAAGGTAAATAAGAAACAGAGGGAAAAGAAAGAAAACTCATAGTCTTTTAAGCTTGACTCTTTAAGGGCATAAATAAGATCTAATTATCTGTATTACTAGGTGGAGAAATGCTATGTATAATTCTCTGTAGTGAACTCTATACACTATTATAATATTCACTATTATAGCAACCAGAAGAATAATTCATAGGGAGAGGACAGGATACTAAATGGTCTAAGATGACATGGGGGGTGGGAAAGAGGGGAGGAATAGTAGGGGACACCAAGAAAAATCCGAGTAAATAAGAAAAATAAGATATTCTATTACACACAAAGAGGGCATGGGAAGGGGAGGGGATAAATACTACCATAAGAAGGAGAGGAAGAGAGCATTAAGAGGTAATAATCAAACCTTACTCTCAGTATAATCAACCCGGAGAAGGAAGAGTAGCTTTATTATCCATCTGGATAAAAAACTCCATCTAACCCTACTGAGAAAGTCAGAAGGGATAAACCAAAGGGAGCAGGGGAGTGGGGAGGCCAAAAAGGGCGGGAAGAAGAAGGGGGAGGGAATTCATTCGGTCTTTAAAAAAAAACAAAAATAAGGGAACAACAAGGGAGGGGACAGAAAGGGAAGTCAATCAAGGGAGGGGATAAGGGATACTGGCTGAAAGCAAACCACTGGTGTAAAAGAAAATAGTGCAATAAGAAGGAGTGGGTCTAGGGGAGGATACAAAAAATGTCAGTGAATACACAACTAACAATTGTAACTCTGAATGTGAACGGGATGAACTCACTCATAAAACGGAAGCAAATAGCAGAGTGTTTCAGAAACCAAAATCCTACCATAGGTTGTCTACAAGAAACACATATGAGGCGGGTAGACACACACAAGTTCAAGGTTAAGGGTATGAGCAAAATCTTTTGGGCATCAAATGAGAAAAAGAAGGCAGGAGTGGCTATCATGATCTCTGACAAAGCCAAAGTAAAAATAGGTATGATTAAAAAAGACAGGGAAGGTCATTACATCCTGATTAAAGGCAGTATAAACAATGAGGAAATAACACTGCTCAATATATATGTACCAAGTGGTATAGCATCCAAATTCTTAAAGGAGAAACTGGGAGAGCTCAAGAAGGAAATAGATAGTAAAACCATAATAGTGCGAGATCTAAATATTCCTCTTTCAGATCTAGATAAATCAAACCAAAAAATAAATAAGAAAGAGGTAAGAGAGATGAATGAAGTCCTAGAAAAATTAGATCTAATTGATATGTGGAGAAAAATAAATAGGGACAAAAAGGAATACACCTTCTTTTCAGCTGCACATGGTACATTTACAAAGATTGACCATGTAATAGGGCATAGAATCATGGCAAACAAATGCAAAAGAGCAGATATAATAAATGTAACCTTCTCAGATCATAATGCGATAAAAATAATAATCAGTAAGGGCACCTGGACAGGCAAGTCAAAAACCAATTGGAAATTAAATAATATGATTCTTCAAAACCAAATTGTCAAAGAAGAAATCATAGAAACAATCAACAATTTCATTGAAGAGAATGACAATGATGAGACATCCTACCAAACTATGTGGGATGCAGCCAAGGCAGTACTCAGGGGGAAATTTATATCCTTGAGTGCATATATTAACAAATTAAGGAGGGCAGAGATTAACGAATTGGGCATGCAACTCAAAAAATTAGAAAGCGAACAAATAAAAAACCCCCAGATGAAAACTAAATTAGAAATACTAAAAATTAAGGGAGAAATTAATAAAATCGAAAGTAAAAGAACTATTGAATTAATAAATAAGACTAGAAGCTGGTACTTTGAAAAAACAGATAAAATAGACAAAGTACTAGTCAATCTAATAAGAAAAAGGAAAGAAGAAAACCAAATTGACAGTATAAGAGATGAAAAGGGAGACCTCACCTCTAATGAAGGGGAAATTAAGGCAATCATTAAGAACTATTTCACCCAATTATATGGCAACAAATATAACAATTTAGGAGATATGGATGAATATTTACAAAAATATAAACTGCCTAGATTAACAGCAGAAGAAATAGAATACCTAAATAATCCCATATCAGAAATAGAAATTGAACA
>NC_058135.1:38471544-38507076 GCF_016433145.1 Gracilinanus agilis | reverse complement strand
AAGGAATAATAAACTGGAGGAGTTCCAGGCGAACTGGAGAGACCTCCGGGATCTGATGCAGAGCGAAAGGAGCAGAGCCAAAAGAACATTGTACACAGAGACTGATATACTGTGGTAAAATTGAATGTAATGGGCTTCTGTACCAGCAGCAATGCAATGACCCAGGACAATTCTGAGGGATTTATGGTAAAGAATGCTACCCACATTCAGAGGAAGGACTGCAGGAGAGGAAACATATAAGAAAAGCAACTGCTTGAACGCATGGGTCGGGGCAGACATGATTGAGGGTGTGGACTCGAAACTACCACACCAATGCAACCACCAACAATTGGGAAATTGGTCTTGATCAAGGACACATGACAAAACCAGTGGAAAAGTGCGTCGGCCATGGGTGGGGGGAGTGCGGGGGGTGAAGGGGAAAATAGGAGCATGAAACATGTAACCATGTTAAAAATGATTATTAATAAATGTTTAAAAAAATTTTGTCAACTTATATTCAAGCTGAGGATAAGTTCCCTTGAATTTAGCTAAGGTAGGTACTAGGAACAACAGATAAACTGTAAAATTACAGTGAAGTAAAATACTTGGAGAAAGAACTTGACTTGCTGGACTTTTGATAGTTTCCCAAGTTCAGCCTCCTTGACATTTGGAATGGAGTTTGTAAGGTAAAAAAACTCAAATGACAATAAAAAGAGGAAACCAGGAAGCCAAACAAATGATGTGATATGAGGGTGTGATCTGAAGAAGCTCAGTAAATAACCTGCCATCCTGGAGAATAAATGGAGGAATATTACAAACCAAGACTGATTGCAGGGAATCATTGTGTGTTGTTTATCCAGAAAAAGCAATGAAGAGAATATTGAATTATCTTCCCTTCCTCCTCTTCAACATCCTATTTCTTAGCCACTTTTCTCTTTCATTTTGAGTAAATATTTAACCCATCTACCTGGGCCTTGGTTTTCTCATCTATAAAATGAGAGAATTTCCCTAGATCAGTGGTGTCAATTCAAACAGAAAAGTAAGCATACAGACCATATATTGACCTAGAAAATCATTTATTAACATGCTCTATTTTATTATGGGAAGCTAAGTGGCATAGTGCTTAGAGTAGTGGGCCCAGAGTCAGAGAGGCTTATCTTTGTGAGTTCAAATCTGGCCTTTAGATATTTCCTTGTTGTGTGACCTTGGGCAAGTCGCTTAACTGTCTTACTTTCTCATCTGTAAAATGAGTTGGACATGGAAATGGCAAACCATCCTAGTATCTTTTTGCCAAGAAAACTCCAAATAGTGTCATGAATATTTGGATAAAAGTGAAATAACTGAATGATAACAACAATTGTTTTAATGTGCTTTTTATTTCGTTAAATATTTTCCAATTACATTTAGATCTAGTTGGTAGCACTGATGTCAAGTGTTTGATGCTCCTGGCCTTTCATCTCTTTTGAGAAATGTTTAGTGATTATAATTGTATAACATTCAGTTTTGGTTTTTTATGACAACAAAAAAGTTCCAAACGCTTCATGTACATAATTAGTACATAATACAATATTAGTAAAATAGTACAGTACTTTTCACTTGCATTTATGTGCCACACTTCTCCAATTGTCTATCATTTACTTTTTCTTACACTTCTTTCCTACCTAAAAAAAAATGCTGTCACCATATTCTTGAACAAGATTTTTGTAGAAATACCTACACCTAGATATAATCTGTGATGATTTTAGTTAAAATAACCGAAAAAGGAAACAGGTGGTAGGACAACAGATTAGCCTAGTAATGTAATGGTGTTTAGGAGAAGTCTATAGTTAATAATGCCAAAAGCTTCAGAGATATCAAGGAAAGTGAGGATTGAGAAAAGGCCATGGATTTATCAGTTGAGAGCTGATTGGGAGCACTGGAGAAAATAATTTCAGTCGAGTAGTAGGGTCACAGTTCAGAATGAAGGAAATTACAAAGTGGGTGTGTGGTAAGGAAGTATAGGCAAATGAGACACATTTAAAACTTTAGCAATGAAAAGCACAACTAAACAAAAATAAAACAGACTCTGACCTCAAGGCACTGAAAATCTAATGGAGGGAACAATATACAAACAACTACATGTATGTACAAACATATATATGTATGCATATACATATATATGATAAACTGGAGATAATCAATAAGAGGAAGGTTAAGAATTGGGGTCAAGGTTTGTAAAAAACTTCACTTAGAAGATGGAATTTTAGTTAAAACTTGAAGGAAGCCAGAGAAGTCAGGAGGCAGATATAATGAAATATTGAACTGCAGGCTTAAAGTTCAATAAGCAAAAAGGCAAGAAGTCAGGAAGCAGAGTACCTTGTTTTAGGAATAGCAAGGAGGCTAATGTGACTGATCCCACAGTTTGTAAAGGAAAGTAAGGTCTAAGAAAACTGAAAAAATATAATGAGGCCAGATTATTTAGAATTTGAATATCATGTGGTTTTATATCTGATTCTGGAGGTGAGAGTAAGATGCTGTTTTCTTGTTAAATAGGTGATACATTCATATCTGTGCTTTGACAACTGAATGGAGAATGGATTTGAGAGTGTGGAAGAGACATGAAGGAGGGAGATCCACTAGGAGGCTATTGTAATAGTTCAGTTTGGTGATGAGAACCAGCATAGGATGGTAGCAGGGTGAGAGGAGAGAAGAGGTATGTAAGGAGTATATAACATAAGATGTTGTGAAGGTTAAATTGACAAGCCTTGGGAACAGATTGGATATGGTGGTGGTGGCAAGATAATAAAGAGTTGAGGACAGTATCTAGGTTGTGAACTAGAATTAGGTTCTGTGAATCAGAACCACAACTAGGTTGTGAACTACTGGGAAAATGGTAGTCCTGACAATAGTAATAGGAAAGAGAGGATGATTTTGAGGGAAGGAAAATGAATTCAGTTTTGGACAGGTTGCCAGTAAAATGTCTTCAAAATAGCCAGTCCAATAGGTGATTAGAGATGCTAGAGAGGAGGTTAGGAGAGAGATGGTGACTGAATCTGAAAATCGTTGACATAGAGATGATAAATGAATACATGAGACCTGATGAGGTCATTAAGTAAGATCATATTGAAGGAGAAAAGGGCCCCCAACAGAGCCACTGGGGAGGATCATGGTTAGCACCTATGAGCTGGATGAAAAGCCAACAAGAGAAATTAAATAGTGGTCAGACATATAAGAAAAAGAGAAAGAAGCTGGGAGAAAAATAACTATTAAGTTTTCAAGGAGAAGAAGATATCTGACAGTATCAATGACTGCAGAGAAGTCAAGAAGTATAAGGACTGAGAAAAAAATCATTAGATATGGCAGTTAAAGATCATTGTTATCTTTGGAGAGAGCAATTTCAGTGGAATGTTGAGATCAGAAGACAGATATCAGAGTGAAAGAAAGTAGAGGAATGAATTGTAGAAGTGTAGATTAATTGCATAAGTTTCCAAGGAATTTATTTAGCCACCAGAGGAGAAATAGAGGATGACAACAAGTGAGGAAGAACTGTTGTAATGAAGGTTTTTTGAAGAGGGTAGAGACTTAAGGTTTACTGAAAATTTTTTTACTGGGTTTTACTGGAATTTACTGTAAAAGATGGAATGGATCACTTGCATTTAGAATGGGGCATGCTTTAGTAAGAAGGGTCATCTCTTCATGTAGAATGTCTAAACAGGTCTAAAACAGAATTTATCTTTCCCCCCAAACCCTCCTTTTTTCTCAAAGAAAATTTTATCACTATTAAAGGCACTACCAATCTAATTGCCAACCAGGCCCATAACCATGGTATCATTCTGGCTCCCTCATTCTCAGTCACCCCATTTACCTTATATATTGCCTGATTTTATCATTTCTGCCTTCACTATATCTAAAGTATATTCCCCCTTTTTTTTCTCTACTTCCAGAGACAATTCAGTATTTAATCTTCTACCTCACCACCCTGCCTCAAGTCTCTCCTCACCCTAATCCTTTCTCCACTCAGTTTCCAAAGTGAGTTTTCTAAAGTGAAGTTCTGGCCTTACTATATTATGAGATCCAATGACTTCATATAAACCCCAGGATCAAATATAAACTTTTCTGTTTGGAATTTAAAGCTATTTATAACTTGGACCCTTCCTATCTTTCTATTTTTTTCTTCTATGTTACTTTCCTTCAAAGCAGTGTACAATATACCAATACCTGCCTGCTTCTTTTTTTTTTTTAACATCTATTAATTATAGTTTAGAAAAGTTAACATGGTTACATGATTTATGCTCTTACATTCCCCTTCACCCCCCGCTTTACCCCCTCCCCTGGCCAATATACATTTCTACTGGTTTTAACATGTGCCATTAATCAAGACCTATTTCCAAATTGTTGATAGTTGCATTGGTGTGGTAGTTTTGATCCCCTATCATGTCCTCATCAACCCATGTATTCAAACAGTTGATTTTCTTCTGTGTTTCCTCTCCTGCAGTTCTTCCTCTGAATGTGGGTAGCACTCTTTACCATAAGTCCCCCAGAATTGTCCTGGGTCATTGCATTGCTGCTAGTTCAGAAGTCCATTACATTCTATTTTACCACAGTGTATCAGTCTCTGTGTACAATGTTCTTCTGGCTCTGCTCCTTTCACTCTGCATCAGTTCCCGGAGGTCTTTCCAGTTCACATGGAATTCCTCCAGTTTATTATTCCTTTGAGCACAATAGTATTCCATCACCAGCATATACCACAATTTGTTCAGCCATTCCCCAATTGAAGGGCATGCCCTCATTTTCCAGTTTTTTGCCACCACAAAAAGCACGGCTATAAATATTTTTGTACAACTCTGTTTATCTATGATCTCTTTGGGGTACAAACTCAACAATGGTATGGCTGGATCAAAGGACAGGCATTCTTTTGTAGCCTTTTGAGCATAGTTCCAAATTGCCATCCAGAATGGTTGGATCAGTTCACAACTCCACTAGCAGTGCATTAATGTCCCAATTTTGCCACATCCCCTCCAACATTCATTACTCTCCCCTTCTTTCATTTTAGCCAATCTGCTAGGTGTGAGGTGATACCTCAGAGTTGTTTTGATTTGCATTTCTCTAATTATTAGAGATTTAGAGCACTTTCTCATGTGTTTATTGATACTTTTGATTTCATTACCTGAAAATTGCCTATTCATGTCTCTTGCCCATTTATCAATTGGGGAATGGCTTGATTTTTTATACAATTGATTTATCTCCTTGTATATTTGCATAATTAGACCCCTGTCAGAGTTTTTTGTTATAAAGATTTTTTCCCAATTTGTTGTTTCCCTTCTGATCTTGGCTACATTGTTTTTGTTTGTACAAAAGCTTTTTAGTTTTATATAATCAAAACCATTTAATTTACATTTTGTAATTTTCTCTAACTCTTGCTTGGTTTTACAATCTTTCCTTTCCCAGAGATCTGACAAGTATACTATTCTGTGTTCACTTAACTTATTTATAGTTTCCCTCTTTATATTCAAGTCATTCACCGATTCTGAATTTATCTTGGTGTAGGGTGTGAGATGTTGATCTAAACTTAATCTCTCCCATATTGTTTTCCAAATTTCTCAGCAGTTTTTGTCAAATAGTGGATTTTTGTCCCAAAAGTTGGACTCTTTGGGTTTATCATATACTGTCTTGCTGATGTCATTTACCCCAAGTCTATTCCACTGATCCTCCCTTATGTCTCTTAGCCAGTACCACACTGCTTTGATGACTGCTGCTTTATAGAATAGTTTAATATCTGGTACTGCTAGGCCACCTTCCTTCACATTTTTTCCCATTATTTCCCTTGATATTCTTGACCATTTGTTATTCCAAATGAAATTTGTTATAGTTTTTCCTAATTCAGTAAAGAAGTTTTTTGGTAGTTTGATAGGTATGGCACTAAATAGGTAAATTAATTAATTTTGTGAATGTACCATGTGCAGCTGAAAAGAAGATGTATTCCTTTTTGTCCCTATTTATTTTTCTCCACATATCAATTAAATCTAATTTTTCTAGGACTTCATTCACCTCTCTTACTTCTTTCTTATTTATTTTTTGGTTTGATTTATCTAGATCTGAAAGAGGAATATTTAGATCTCCCACTAGTATGGTTTTACTATCTATTTCCTTCTTGAGCGCTACCAGTTTCTCCTTACGAATTTGGATGCTATGCCATTTGGTGCATACATATTGAACAATGTTATTTCCTCATTGTCTATACTGCCTTTTATCAGGATGTAACTACCTTCCCTGTCTTTTTTAATCATATCTATTTTTACTTTATCTTTGTCAGAAATCATAATTGCCACTCCTGCTTTTTTTTTTCTCATTTGAAGCCCAAAAGATTTTGCTGAAGCCCTTTACTTTAAACTTGTGTATGTCCACCAGCCTCATATGTGTTTCTTGTAGCTGACATATGGTAGGAGTTTGGTTTCTAATCCACTCTGCTATTTGCTTCTGTTTAATGGGTGAGTTCATTCCATTAACATTCAGAGTTATCAGTTGTGTATTCGCTGACATTTTGGTGTCCTCCCCTAGTTCTACCTCTTCTTCTCATACTATTTCCTTTTAATTATCAGTTGTGTATTCGCTGACATTTTGGTGTCCTCCCCTAGTTCTACCTCTTCTTCTCATACTATTTCCTTTTAATCCAGTGGTTTACTTTAATCCAGTAACCCTTGTCTCCTCCCTTGATTTACTTCCCTTTTTACCCCCTCCCTTATTATTCCCCAATTTTTATTTTTAAGGCCAAATGAATTCCCTCCCCCTTCTTTTCCCCTCCCTTTTTTGACCTCCCCACTCCCCTGCTCCCCTTGGTTTATCCCTTCTGACTTTCTCAGTAGGGTTAGATAGAGTTTTATATCCCAATGGATATAGCTAATCTTCCCTCTCAGGGAAATTAATTACTCTGAGAGTAAGGTTTAAATATTACCTCTTAATGCTCTCTTCCTCTCCTTCTTATAATAGTATTCATCCCTTCCCCTTTCCATGCCCTCTTTGTGTGTAATAGAATATCCTATTTTTCTTATTCTTTCAAGATTCTCTTGGTGTCCTTTCCTATTCATCCCCCCCACTTTCCCACCCATCCATATCATCTTAGACCATTTAGTATTCCAACCTCTCCCTATGAATAATTCTTCTAATTATTATAATAGTGAATACTATAATGGTGAACATAGTTCACTACAGAGAATTATAGATAACATTTCTCCACATAGGAATACCAATAATTAGATCTTATTGAAGCCCTTAAAGAGGCAAATTTTAAAAAATCTGAGTTTTCTTACTTTCCCTTCTCTTTCTTATTTACCTTTTCATGTTTCTCTTGATTTTTGTGGTTGAATATCAAACTTTTCATTTAGTCCTGGTCTTTTCTGTGCAAGTGCTTGGAAATGTTCTATCTTTTTGAATGCCCAAACTTTCCCCTGGAAGAATATAGTCAGTTTTGATGGGTATGTGATACTTGGTTGTAGATCCAGTTCTCTTACCTTTCTGAATATCATATTCCAAGCCTTGCGGTCTTTTAGTGTGGAGGCTGCCAGATCCTGTGTGAAACTGATTGGTGCTCCTTGATATCTGAATTGTCTCTTTCTGGCTTCTTGTAAAATTTTTTCTTTTACTTGGAAGCTCTTGAATTTGGCTATTATATTCCTGGGGGTTTTCTTTTCATGGTCTAGTGTAGAGGGTGATCTATGGATCCTTTCAATGTTTATATTGCCCTCTTGTTGTAGAACTTCAGGGCAATTTTGCTGAATAATTTCTTTTAGTATGGTGTCCAGATTTCTATTAATTTCTGCTTTTTCAGGAAGACCAGTGATTTTCAGATTGTCTCTTCTAGTCCTGTTTTCTTGATCTGTCAGTTTCTCATTGAGATATTTCATGTTTCCTTCTATTTTATCAGTCTTTTGACTTTGTTTTATTTGTTCTTGCTGTCTTGATAGATCATTGACTTCTACTTGACCAATTCTTGTCTTTAGAGACTGGTTTTCTGCTATAAACTTCTGATTTTCCTTTTCAATTTGGTCTGACCTGTTTTCCAGCTGTTTGATTTTGGTCTCCAATTTGCTTATTAATTCTTTTGATTTGGGGGCATCTTTTTCTAATTGCCCAATTCTAGCCTTTAGAGACTGGTTTTCCTTTTCAATCTGGTCATTTCTGGTCTTTGATTTACTTGCCTCACTTTCCAATTGTGAAATTCTGCCTTTTAAACTGTTATTTTCTTGCCAGATCTCTTCCATCTTTCTCATGATCTCAGATTTGAACTCTTCAATACCTTGTGAACTGTCTTCATTGTTTTGGGAAGGTTTGGATATGGTTACTTGTTTGTTCTCCTCTGCTGTTTGCTCTGTTGTCTGGATTTTTTCTGTGTAAAAATTGTCGAGTGTTAAAGGTTTTTTCTTCTCCATCTTTCTCTTCTGGTTTTCCTGATGACTCTGGCTTACCATTGTAAGCTGAGTGCCCTCTCAGCTTTTTGCTCGCACACAGGATCTGTCTCGCTCTTTACGCTCCTGAGGTCTCGTCTAGTTGTTCTGGGTCAAGCCTCCTGGTCGTCTCCTTGCTCATTCTTCTTCCTGAACGTCCTTTAACAGTCTCAGGGAGCTGCTTCCACAGTCAAGCACCTCTCTGCACTGGGTCCCCACTGAAGGTCCGCTCCTGCACTCAGAATCAGCCCCTTTGTCTGCTCCTTTGCCCACGCCTGTGTCAGCCCCATCGCCTGCACTCAGGGTCTGTGTTCAGAGTCCGTGAGTTCTTTAGCCTCTTGGGGAGTCTTAAGTCTTGCTTCTCTCAGGAACAAGCCCCGTTGAGCTGCCAGAGACTTAATGGGTGCCCCAAGCTTGCTCTGACTCTTGTGAGCTGGCTTTGGAGTTGTAGGTGGTGTGGGGTGGGGGAGGGGGTTGCTCTGCTCTTGTTTTCGTGAGAGCTGTTTTACCCCTTTATAACATGGAAATGCCCCGATTCCACAGACCTTTGATGCTATGCCCTGTTGTGGGGTCCCTTCTTTCCTCTGGATTAGTTTTTATGTCTTCTTGAGGAGTCCTATATGTGTGGGTTAGGAGAGGTCTAGCAGCTGTTTTTTTACTCTGCCACCATCTTAACCCAGCTCCCACTCCCTGCCTACTTTCTAACAGAACACATAATCTCTCTTGCACTGACTTTCTTTCCTGCCTAGAGTGCTCTGTCCCTTCCCCCAGCCTTTGCCTCTCAATTTCTCTGCTTTCCTTTCAGACTCAGTTCAAATCCTTTCTTTTGCAGAAGTCTTGTCTAGTTTCCCTCCTCTCCACCCCCTCCAACTGATAGAGCATTCCTGTTAGAGATAATGTTCCATATGCACTGTAAATATCTTGTATATTCCTAGTTGCTTACACATTATTTCACCCATTAGAATGTATGTTCCTTGAGGGTAGGGACTATTTTTGACTTTCTTTTTTAAAATTTTTAGCCCTTAGCATTGTGTCTAGCATATAGTAAACAACAAACTAGCAAATGTTTGTTGAATGATAAAACATTTCGATAAAAAGTCATAATTCCCGTTCCCTGATGTTCTTTCTAATATTAAGTAGCTATGTGTTTAGTTTAGTTTATTGTTTCACTTTGAAAATTTTTATTTAATTAATATTATTAATATTTGCATTAGGGTGATCATTTAGAGTTTACATCATGTCCCCATTGACCCACGTGATCAAGCAATTGTTTTTCTTCTGTGTTTCTACTTCCACAGTTCCTTCTCTGGATGTGTATAGTACTCTTTCTTATAAATCCCTCAGAATTGTCCTGGATCATTGCATTGCTGCTAGTAGAGAAGTCCATAATGTTTGATTTTACCACAATGTATCCGTCTCTGTGTACAATGTTCTCCTGGATCTGCTCCTTTCACTCTGCATCAATTCCTGGAGGTCATTCCAGTTCACATGGAATTCCTCCAGTTCATTATTCCTTTGAGCACAATAGTATTCCATCACCAACAGATACCACAATTTGTTTAGCCATTCCCCATTGAAGAGCATCCCCTCATATTCTACTTTTCTGCCACTACAAAGAGCGAGGCTATAAATATTTTCGTATAAGTCTTTTTTCCTATTTCTTTGGGGGGTATAAACCCAGCAGTGTTATGCCTGGATCAAAAAGTAGCCATATATTTAGAAATGCCTAAATGACCATCTTTTATGAACCTCACAACCTTCCCTAAATCTAGAAAAGATCTACAGAACCTTAGCCTATGGAGATTAGAGGTAGAACAGTTAGAAACTGTCTAATCCAACTTTAGCCTTTTATAGGAAAGAAACTGATTCAAAGAGATTAAATGCTCAAGGCCACAATAATATGTGTCAAAACCAACAGATGAACCTTACCTACTGTCTCCACATTTCATTGTCCCTTTCTTCTTTAAGACAAAGTTTCTAGGGCAGAATTCCATTCAGGGCTAATGCACCTACATGGTTATTCAATCATCCAAAAATATCTCCTTAGCCTGTTATTCCCCCCCCCCCCATTTCATTCTGTTAAAGTCTAAAATCCCACCAATTAAGGAGTAAATTTAGTTTAAGAAAATCATCCTTTTTAAAATAAAAATGAGAAGGTTCAAATTAAGGTGAATCAGTTCAATCCATTTTTTTTTTACTAATAGCTAGATGAGATCAGCTATACTGAAAAGCTAGGAATTATCTATCTTCTGACACTGGCCAGAAGAAGATAGATAATTTTGGAGTATGAGGCAATTGGCAGTGTAGAAATTGATTGGGTAGACAGCTAAAGTGGAATGGTATACTTGGGACCTCAAGAGTGTCCTGTGACTATTTTGGCTTGGGGAGGAAGGCTTTGAAAAGTTGGGAAATGGATACAAAAAGGAAGTTGAAAGGGTACTAATGGGAAGTGACCCAATTTAGAATTTTGTTTAACAACAGGAAGATGCCCAGGAAAGAAAACAAGAAACTCTTTCTCTTACCACACTTTGGCAATGAAAAGCTTGCTCCCAGAGTCCAGAACTCAAATCTAGAAATTTTGCGCTAGCCTGGGAATTTCACATTTAATAATATTGCTGCTATAGAAAATTGAATCCTGAGTTCTAAATACTTGAAATACAAAGACTTCTTTAAGTAATTTAATTCTTGTCTGTCTTATGAAAATAGATAATGTGCAGAATTGTACAACATAAATGTTTGTAAATTAATTTTTGATAAATTGAATATTTTTCAAACCTAAAAAGAGTCTCTTCAAAGTATAATATCCATTTCCAATATGAATGATTATCCACTAATTCATTTCATTTGAAGTATAGATTATTGTTCATCAGGTTTTCTCGAAGTTGATTTGCTCATATATTAATTATGCTAGTAGGATTGTCCTACATGTCAATGTAAGTGAATTTTCAGATGGGGGAATAGAATTGTAGAAGTTAAATTTGTCTAAAGTTTAAAAAACCTCCACAGTTTTAATTCTCTTTATGGAACAAGGAAAAGAGTCCAACCAAAGGTAGTATGGCATAGGGTGAAAACAAATAAACAAACAAACAAATAAAACCCAAAACTAGATTTGAACTTAGATCTGAATTCTTGTTATGGCTCTCACACATACTAGCCTTGTGACTTTACTTTAAAAAGTTATTTCCCATCTCTTAGACTCAGTTTCTTCATCTGTAAAATAAGATTGATAGATATTACTGTATCAGATAAAATGATTAATATGATTTATGTGAATAATTCAGAGAAATAGGGAATAAATGAACTGATATATAGTAAAGTAAGCAGAACTAGGACACAATAACTACAATATGTAGGGAATATGTTCTGGATCTCTTTCACCAGATCCAGGCTGATATATTAGACATGTCGGGGTTTTCTAAGGTATGCTGGGGGATTTTGTGGGGGATGCCTTTCCTCCATTATCATGGGCTCAAGCCCCATCCGGTACTATTCCCTACCCCCATTGCTAGAAGCCAATTGCTAGCTACTAAACCACTTAACCCTGGCTTTTACAAAGGGAGAAAAACATGAACACCTCTAACACACAGATACACATTTCTTGGAGTATACTATCCCCTAAATACTTCAATGTCTAGGAAGGAGTAGTCTCAACATTTAACTCAGTTCCTGCATAGTATTAGTTTGATAACATTTATGCCCAAAGCCAGAAGCTTTGCAGAATATGAATCTTTGCCACATCTAGGCTGGCACCCTATAGGTAACTCCTGGGGGTCACTTCTTGCTCCTTAGAACATTAGTGCTACACATGCCTGTGCTCTAACTGCAAGATACCTCTGCCTCAATCTCATAACTTTTAAAATTTTCTCCAGTAAGAGACTTCTTCACCCCAAATGGAAAAGAACAAATCAAAGAGTTAAAGGATGAAGGCTTTCTTAGGAAATGTGGTTTCAGAGGGAAGAATGCCCAAAGACCTCTACTTTCACAGCAATATATCTCACCAGATGCCATGAATGAATGAATCAACAAAGTGCCCTGACAAAAATGAGGCAAGAAGAGTGGGACCAAAAAGTGGGACCAATATATATATTGGTAATTGATACCAAGGACATTTTGAATGTTGATGTAGCAAATCAAAGAGACTTCTCTTCACATGTGGCTAGCCAACTGGAATAAGTTAAGGAAATCCCTTGGGTGCTCCATAGTCTCTCCAGCTTCCTTTATACATCATACCAACTTTAACGAAGCAGACCTTAGCCTTTCCACATGGAGAGGCTATATCAGTTCAGTAAATTAGTGGGGCCTACCTTTGCACCAGAACCCACGTACAAATGTAAGCAGAAAAAAAAGTAAACACTGTAATTACAATGGCCCAGAAAAAAAGTTGTGGAAAACTACCATTCTCCTATTATTGCAATAATGAGGATTTGTGGTAATAGTATATTATCTATACCAGTGATGGTGAACCTTTTGGAACCTTTTAGAGACCATATTCTGTACCCTGCCCCTCCAGACTGTGTGCCATGCCATACACCCCAGGCTGAGTATCCCCCCCTTTCTGTGGCAGGGGCTGGGCTTTCAGCTGGCTCCCATCATGGAGGGGAAGTTCCTCTTGCTATTGTAGGGACCCTTTGCTGCATCCAGTTGCATGAGGGTAGAGCAAGGGGACTGGTGGTGGACTTTGCTCAGCCAGAGAAGACTAGTAGGGTTGGGAAGATGAGGGAAAGCTGAGGGGGGGAGTGGCTTCTTAAAACAATGTGGGGGATCATGCCCTTTTCCAGTCCAATTCAAATGCAGCCCCACATGGCCTGTGCTTGGATATGTCACAGAGATGCAACCTCAGTGTCTTTTAGGTTGCTTATATTTGCATAACAATGGTGCACCAGTGATGCAATCTCTGTGCTAGGAGTGGAACTGCCTACTGGACTGTGACCCACATAGGGGTAGGGGCAGGGGTGGAGGGAGTGCAGTTAGTCTTTGGGGGGTGGGGTCACACCCTAGACTGGTAGCTGGTGGGGAAGGAAGGAATGAAAGTGGAGATCTTAAGAGATGCCATCTCTACCCCTTGCAGCCCTTTGTCCCAGATGGGAGAGGGAGAAAGGGAGGGAAGTGGCCTTAGCACTCTGCTCAGGGGAGAGGGTAAATGCAGAGGGGCAGAGTTCCACTAACTAACCCTGTTGGGAATACACGTGCCCACAGAGAAGTCTCTGTGTACTATCTTTGGCACATGTGCCATAGGTTTGCCATCATGGCTCTATAGTCTCTAACCTAATCATAGTCATTATATTATAATATATTATAATGTTATATATGGCAATATATAATATAATATAATGTTATAAGTCATAGTTATAAACTGATTTTTTTGTCTTTATTTAAAAATTTTTGTTATTAGACATGGCTCAGTGCTAGAGGATAGGGGATATTTGGAAATGAAGGTGGCATAAAAACAAAAGGCAGACCCCCCCCAAAAAAAAGTAATAAAGAGATTTGGAAATATAATACCTAAACTCTTTTCTAACTCTAAAATTTCATGTATATGGTGCAAAAAGTTATTCCTGCTTATCTCAATAGAAGATTTTTGCCTTGATTACCAGGTAATTGATTTCTATTTTTCCATCTGTTTTTCTGATTTGTAACTGACCAAAGAGGAAAAGAGAAGAATCATCCACCCACTTGGAGACTGGCAAGATTTTGCTTAGGAATAAGCTCTGCACTTTGGCCATACTCTATTTCCTGGAATTCTCTCCAGACCACATATGAGTAGGTGCATGGAGGTGATATTTCCTCCCAACCCCAGGTCCTTGTGCCAGGCATTCTTCTATTGTGCTCCCACAGTTAGACTACTTTTTTTCCATGTATCAGAATAAGATAACTGAGCAAATTTGGGTTTACAAGGGTTCTAATTTCTATTTTAATGACTAGCTCAAACATTATTGACCAATTTGGTATACCTGATATTTGGACTGCCTTTTCATCCATTTATGCTTAGGAATTTGAAAGCAAAGCTTTGTTTTATGTAGATGAACACTGTTTGCCAGCTATCTGTCAAGCATACCAAGTATTCAGCAAGCTACTGCATTAGGTTTTGGTTTAAAGCCACTCTAAATGATTTATTGTTTTTAAATTATTTACATGGCATTATTCTTTTCTTGTAAAATGCAAAAGTGCTGTCAGTAATATATCTGCAGCTCTGTTATGAATGTTACTACAAGTAAATCAGGGTAATTAAGGGCTTCATGTTACAAATACTGGCATGTCCTAAACCAGCTACTACTTCACTGATGATAATAAAATTTGCATGATTTCCTTACATTATATTCACTGCATTTTTCCACCCCCTGCTCACAGTAATTACTTGGGGCATGATCTCATAGTCCCTGTAAGCAGAACTCTCACTGAACTCAACAGTGGATATTACAGGTGTTTAGTAGTGATGAGGACAAAGTGAAGGGGAGAGAGAGTTCTTGACATTGCTTTAGGGATATGTGATGTCTTGGCAGGTGAGGAAAAAGTTGATATTCTCAATTGCTCCTAAATATATCCAAAACAAGTTATCATTATATATTACCAAAATAAATCCTATATCCTGGCTTTTGTTACTATTGACCATTGGAATTTTATTCAAGAATCTTTAAATTGAACAAAGAAGAAATTAGTCATGTATACACACATGTATACACAAACATATATATTTAAAGCTGTAGCTATATATTATATATGTGTGTATTATACCATCCACATGTAAGCAGGTATACATACATGTCTTTATTATCTTAAATTTGCCAATGAAAAATGAAACAAAAATACTTCAAGGTTCAGGATGGTATCCATTATTTAAATAGGTAAATGAGCACCATCATCAGACTTGGAGACAATTAAAAAGGGATAAATACAAAATCAGTCAAGACTTAGTGGCACCATTCCTAACCAATTGTTTTGTCACATTAGCTACAAATACCTAGAAAGTCCTAATGATTGACGAATTATATAATATAATGTTGGGGGAAGGGGAAATCAGGAAGAAGACTTTGAAAACACAGAAGCTACGATGTTATACATGAAAGATATATGTTGTTATGAGTTTCATGGGTGTCATGGCTATATATGATCTGAAATCAGACCTAATTTGCAGAAAGGAAGAGGTTGGCATCACAATACATCTTACTGGGGTGGTGGGTGAAGATAGGGGAGAAGGGGCAGGCGAGTTCCAGGACTGACTTAGGTGATCCCTTCACTAGAGGGGTTTTGAGATAGAGTCATATTCATCTGCCACTCCTCAAAGATCTCCAGTCTAGGGATATGAATCTGGATTTCAGAACTATATCCCCTACTGCTGTTTATTCTCAAAGAGGAGATAATGCTGAGCTTTTGCTCATTAGCTTAGGCTCTTTCTACCAAGTGCTGATTACACAAAAGACTGTTATGAATAATGAATAATCTTCTTTATTAATGGAAGCAGCTAACAGAAACTGGAGAAGCTATACAGGTTAGAATATTTCAAAACAGTCAAGAGTAAATGAGCTCTTCAGCTTCCCTTCACCAAAGAGAGTCTGCTCTGTAAGACTGTTGGTACTAGAGGTCAAGATACATGATTATGGATGGCTCCTCTACATGTCTCTAGCTTTGGGCATAAGTTCATAACTTGTCCTTTGATAAAAGTCTTTTTTTCACAGTGTCATTTAGCAGTCTCTCATGTACAGGTATACAACATTTCTCTCTGCATTTCCTCAGCCAGTCAGGAGTTACATATCCCTCTGTGTATGCCACATGAAGTAGAGGGTTGCTAAAATGAATCTTAGGCTGGGGTTGAAGTGGAGTTAAAGGTAATTTCCAAAAACAGATGAAATCCATGGTGAAAGAAAGGAGGTACCTTAATTCTCCTGGAAACTAAGCCAATTCTATTGACTTTCTCTAGGTAAGGCCTTGTTATGCAAATCAAGGTCTAAGATCTGAGAAATAATTCCTTCAATTAGGATAGTACTTTCAAATATCCTAAGCTCTTTTTTTAATGCATTATCTCATCTGATTCTCACAATAATTCTGTGAAGTAAATAGCACAGATCTTGTTATGCCCATTTTATAGATGAGAAAAAAAAATTTGATGTTTAAAGGAGTTATGATTTGTCTGATAAAAGATAGTAAATGCCAGAGCTGGAAGGAGGACCAAACCATCTGACAAAGTCCTATGAATTTGAATGGATAAGATACAGAAACAAAGAAGAATATAGTAAGGATACTGATTATTTTTTTCTCTTAGTTTTTAATTTTTGAGGCTTTAAGGGAAGAAAATGTTCTCACTCTATGTTCTATCACCTATAAGCAGTAGTATGATGAATGCTGAAGAAATCAGAGAAGCATGAGAGGACATATTGATTGAGAGTGAAGTAATCAGAAACAGGAAAATAAAATACACAATTATGACAAAAATATAAGTGCAAAGTACAGCAGCAATGAAAAAGGAAGTGGAAGTTTGTGTAACTGTCAAAACTAAGCTTTCTCCTAAGGAAAAATGAAAAATGTAACTCCCTTCTTTCCTGAATGGGGTAAAAGGCTAGGGGTGTGGAATATCAGGTTTATTGTAAGACTTATTTAATGTGATAGTCAATTCAGTTCAATTTCCTTTTCTTTTTGTTTTTATTCTTCACTGAAAGGTATGGTTCTTTGAGGTAAGCAGGAATGATATATTCAGAAAAGAAAATTCTATAAGAATTAAATAAGTGAATAAAAATTAAAGTGTTATGATATCATAGTATTAAAGTAAATTGTTTAGTTTGGATATTTACATTGTTAGAATTTGAGATTCACAATCCCTCCTACTTCTATTTTTTCAAGTCTACACATTATTTTAAAAAAACACATACTTCCCAGATACTAGGGTCTAAAGCTGATAGAATTTTAAATCTTCTATTGTTTAGAATGCTCTAATTCAAGATATCACACCTATTTCTTTTGGATTCTTTTAGATTTAGATAACTAATTTGCTAAAATAAGCACATTTTCTTAAATGCTACTCTTTCCTCTTTATTCTTACTCCTTAACTCTTTCCTCCATGGAAAGTGATATAAGCTTCATTTAAGATAGAAACAGTCTTCAGAAAAGTAGAAGAAAAATCCATTGTAAAGAGTTTGGACTAATTAACACAAAAGATTACATCAATCTCTGCGGTAGGTTTACTCATTTTTAATTATATCCATTTTTAGACCAGTAGTAACTTATGAGAATGCTGGAATGTGTTGAGTAATCCACAGACTGACTCACGATCTCAGAAGAAAAGATTTCCAGTATGCCCTAAGTGGTGTGACTGTAGACTTGCATCACTGGTTACCCAGAATTTAAGCTTCAATACTAAATGCACCAAAAGCACATGGTCTGATGAACTTTATAGTAAACAGGAAGGGCTCTAAAATGGCATTTTATGAATAATCACAACTATACATACTAGAAGATATTTCTAAAGTGTTTTCCCCATTTCTTCTCTTCCTTATCTGAATACATTTTTATTTTTGTATAATTAAATTTTTATGAAGTTTGGTAAACTGAAAAAGAAACTCTACGGCCAATTGCTACATCACCTTCTCCCTCCAGAGAAGTAGGGAAAACAATCTTTACCCAAGTCATAGATAATACTAGACTCCTCTCAGGACAAGTTTGGGGAAGAAATTCTTTGAGGGTGATCACTATAGTGTTTATGTATGTCATTTCTTTTAGAAGGTCAACATTAGAAACTGGTGCTTCAGACTAGTAATGAGACTTTCCAAGTTAGGAGAGGTTGGGCCCTCCTTAACTTTTTAATGAAATTCCGACTCCTTATTTTGAGGGCCTGGTCTCTAATAAATAAAGCTTTCAATTTATCTCACCTGGAACCAAGATACCATGACACTTTCTAGCCAATTTGCAATTATTCACTCAGATAGTCCCTCCCCCTATCCATTCCTCTAAGTTTCTTCAGGGTAGTGATTGTTTTGCTTGCTTATATTTGTATCTTCTCTGCTGAACAGCGTCTGACATTTACTAAATGTCTTTTCATTCATTCATTCACTTTGAGACAATTAGTATTTCCAAGATATTACAAAGAACAGAGTAGCTGTTTTAATAATTTTTCTACAAATTATTAGTGATCTTGTATCTTCTATCAAGTCAGTATCTTATCATATCCATTTACATTGTTGCTATGCTATTTTGTTCCTTTGTATATTATGACAAATTTCATAGAAATATTTTTGCCCATAAAGATATTTCTTTTTTTTATTTTTAAACCCTTACCTTCTGTCTTAGAATCAATACTGCATATTGGTTTTAAGGCAGCGGAGTGGTAAGGGTGGGCAATGAGGGTTAAGGGACTTGCCCAGGGTCACACAGCTGGGAAGTGTCTGAGGCCAGATTTGAACCCTGGACCTCCCATCTCTAGGCCTGGCTCTCAATCTACTGAGCCACCCAGCTGCCCCCCATAAAGATATATCTTGACTTTTTTAATGTGGTGAACAGAAAGATCAAACTTAGAGCAGAAGAAATGGCCAGGATGAGAAAAAGAAGGCTAAATCACCATTTCTGCTCTCTGACACGTTAGCCTAAGAGTGATTGGGTTGGCCTAGCCATATTGCTGCAAAGTTGGCATGGTTTATCACCCTCATTCTATAGATGAGAAAAAGGATACAGTTCTAGTCTATTTAAATCCTTTTGGTACTTAAATGAAGTTTTACAAAAGGATCAGACAAACAATAAATTATTAGAACAATAGTCTGGGTTTTATATACATATATATTTTATATACATATATTTAAACTCGTATATTACATATGTGTGTATGTGTTATGTATACACACATACCCATATACACAAACAATCATACACTTTTATACTCATTTTGTTTTATGCAAATGAGAGATTAAGTCCTAATATGAGACATATGGGGACAGGAACATGGAGAAACAGTAATAAAAGCAGAAAGTTTCAAAGTCTCAGTTTGAGTTGCCAAATAACGCAACAGTTAGGGCTAGCTGGGCTTTGGGTATGCTGGTCTTCTGGCTACAAAAGAGAAAAGGTGTTCATTAATGCTTTTTTTTTTTTTTTTTACATTTTTAAACCCTTAACTTCTGTGTATTGGCTCCTAGGTGGAAGAGTGGTAAGGTGGGAAATGGGGGTCAAGTGACTTGCCCAGGGTCACAAAGCTGGGAAGTGTCTGAGGCCAGATTTGAACCTATGACCTCCCATCTCTAGGTCTGGCTCTCAATCCACTGAGCTACCCAGCTGCCCCTATTAATCCTTTTTTTAAAAAAGCTGCTTTCAAACTTGGTTCCCATGACTTCCATCAAGTTCTCATCACTGCTCTTAAAGAAAAGGCATTACCCCCATAAAAGGTGGTCTTAGTGCTGCAAGAGAGGGCGATGGAAGTTAAAAGTGAAAGAAGTGGGTATTTCACTTGGGATTCCCTGATTGGTTTTCCATAGCATATAAGCGATATAATATAATATGGTCAGGGACCTACCAGGAACTAACTGGGGAAAGGACATATCAAGCAATTTTTATACCCAATGCAAAATTTGCCCTCGATTCAATTTAGAAGTAGATAGACATCCTGGAATAAATCTCAACTACATTGCTGAGTTGTGTGGGGCAGAGTAAGATGGGACTAGAACAGGGAGGAAATCACTTAATCAGACCTTTAAGAGGCCTCCATCTGTCCTCTTCTTATTTTAACTCATTAATCTTTCTAGTCAGATGTGTCTATGCTGTTGAAATTCTATAAGTAATACCAGTAGAAATTTAATTCTGTTTGAATTAACAAAGCTCCAGTTACTCCAACTTTATTTGGTTCCTAGCTATACAAGAATAGAACAGGAAAGTTTCCAAAATGGCATTGGTTAGGGGAGAGACAACCCCAAACAAACAAACAAACAAAAAAACTAGATTAAAAAAAAAGGTTTCATCAATTACCCTAAAGGTTTGGAGAAGGTTACTAAATACCCCAATGCCACATGGCTGGTGGAGCAAGAACTAGACATCCTTTTGCATAGCTGAGGGAAATATTTCTAGTTTTCTTATATAGAATGAGTATATTCTGGAACTAATTCTTTTTTTAAAAAAAAGTATTTTCATTTACAAGTTCTCGCCTTTCCTATGACCCATCTATTAAGATAGAAAGAAATATGATACCCATTACAGAAATGAAGTTATATAAAACATATTTAACTACATTCCAGAAAAAGAAAGGAAAAATGTGCTTCCCTCTGCATTCTAGGTCCATCAGTTCATTTTTTGGAGATGGATAGCATATTTCATCACAATTCTTTAGGATTTCAGGTGGGATATTGGATCAATCAGTTTCTACGCTCATCATATTTTTTATGATATTACCATTACTAGGTTATCCTGGCTCTGTTCATTTTTTTTACTGGTTAATACAAGACTTTCAGGGCTTTTCTGAAATGATTCTCATCAGCATTTCTTACAATGCAATACTATTCCATCACATTCATATACTATAACTTGTTTAGTCATTCCACAATTTGACATCCTATCAGTTTTCAATTCTTTTCTACCACAAAGAGTTTTTATAAATATTTTTGTATGTTTTTCTTTGGTCTCCTTGATAAATAGATGTGGTATTGCTGGTTCAACAAATGCGCATAGTTTTATAACCCTTTACTCATATTTCCAAATTGTTCTCCATGTTGGTTGAATGAGTGAATAGTTTAACCAACACTGTTTAATATACCTATTTACCCACAGGATTATCATTCCAACAAGCGAGGCATCAAGGTGGTGGGTATAAATCATCAGAGATCATCATAAACTATCATCATTATAACTTTATTATAAATAATGAAATACTTTCTTAAGTGGAAAGAAGGAAACAAGCATTTATTAAGCCTTAGTAGATGCCTATGCCAGGCATTGTGCTAAGTGACTTGCAAATTTCTCTCATTTGATCCTCAATACAACCCTAGGAGATAGCTGCTATTATTATTTCCATTTTATACATGAGGAAACTGAGATAGAAGTGAGGTAGTTTGCCCAGCATCAAACAGCTAATGTCTAGACTGTATTTGAAATCATGTTTTCCTGATTCTACGTCCACAGCTCTATCCACTTGACCATCTAGCTACCTTTGGGTACACTATATATTTTGATATTTACTTCCCCTAGCTTCTCAGTCTTTCTTTAATAATAAGTTAGAGAGTGAGCAGCTGGGTAGCTCAGTGGATTGAGAGCCAGGCCTAGAGACGGGAGGTCCTAGGTTCAAATCTGACCTCGGACACTTCCCAGCTGTGTGACCCTGGGCAAGTCACTTGACCCCCATTGCCTACCCTTACCACTCTTCCACTTATAAGTCAATACACAGAAGTTAAGGGTTTAAAATAAAAAAAAAATAATAAGTTAGAGAGGAGTTCTTTAAGATTATTGGGTGATCATTTATTGTGTTACATTGTAATACATCAAAATTGTACATTGGAAAAAATCCAGCATTTCCTGTTTGTTCTGTGCTAATTGAAAATTCATCATTTAAAGGAAAGAACTGTAACTTAAGAAAGAGCAGTCATTGAAGCTTTGGTGAGAATGATGAGTTCTCGACTTCTCCCTTAAGCTGAAACTTCACTTACCTCATATTCATGCTTCAATTAACCCTTGAATGAGTCACCCTGATACTTGATGAAAATCTGCAGGTGGCCCTGCTTCCCCTTCACAGAAATGGTGTTGACATGCACCCATCTCAGGCTTCCCCCATGCCAGACCAATGATCACAAATGTGAATCCTGTCTATGTCTTCACGCCCACCCTCACGCCCATGCACAGAGTTGTGACCACAGAGCCAGACACTCACAGGGTGGTCTGCTAAGCACACCCTCAGGAGAACAGCCAGAAACTATTTATTGACAGCAGTCCAGCCCTACTGGAATGCTTGCTCTAACTAAACCTGAGGTGCCTTCATAATAGTATGGTAACATTTGCCAGCCTCCTCAAATGTCCTGGGGGTTGTTCATTCCTACCAATCACAGCAGCCAAGACAGGAACAGGTCTTCTCAGAGAAAATAAGTTAGAATCCCATTCAGATCAACAGTAAGGAGAAAATGCCCCTCCTTTTAAAATCATGTGAAGTTGATCAGCAAGTAGAAATACAGTTAAAATGATTAGAGATACAAGTCGAGCATTTCTATACATTAATTTCTTCATAAATACAGTCAATGGAATGACTAGTACCAAAGAGACACTGAAGCTTAAAGGCTTTCAAAGCGAGACATTGAAATCAGACTAGATTCAGGAAGAAATGATGGTTTTAGTTGATTGGAAATCTCAGGGGCCAACAATGAAATGTATGAGAGGTGGCACTAAGATTACCATAACATTAATCTTGCGTGGATCAATACTGACTCCAGAATCATAAAAAAAAAACAACCAGTGGATTCTGGTCAATTAATAAAAACTTCTGGTCAACTCAATTTATGTGGGAAAGGATAACTTGCCAAAATGGCACAAATGAATGACAATATGCCATAAGATCTGGGCAACTAGGTGGCACAGTGGATAAAGTTTTGGGTCTAGAGGAAGACCTGAATTCAAATCCAGCCTCATACAGTTAATAGCTCTTTGATCCTGGGCAAGACACTTAACTCTGTTTACCTTCATTTACTCACATATAAAATGAGTTGGGGAAAGAAAGGACAAATTACTCCATTATCTTAGCCAGGAAAACCCCATACAGGGTCATGAAGTGTCAGATGCAACTGAAGTAACTGAAAAAATACCATAAGATAAAAAAATAAATCTGTTTTCTATGATTCTATATCCACCAAATAACCTTCTACCATATAATTTTGCTTCCTGGGTAAGACTTTTAAAGAAGATGAATAACATGAATAGCCCTCCCCTGACAGGAGACTTCTTTGTGTTCTTAGGTAAATTAATCCATTTTTGGGCATAATTTAGTCTCTTGAGTTGAGGTAGAATTAGTCAGTTTTTTTCTAGGATATATTGGCCATAGAATGAGTTGAGAAATAAGGTTCCAAATCTCATTTGCTAAGAGACCATTGTGAGTTACCAACCATCATTTTCCTAGGACTTGTTTATACCTCTTTTAAAATGACAGAGCAGTACTATAACATCTCTAATTCCAAACCTGTTCTCCTGGTCTATCAAGGTCTCAAAGCCTTGATGAACAAGGCCATAAGACCACCAAGACTGACAAAGGCATTCACTACTATAGATCCCCTTTAGTACACAATTCACCTTTTGAGATTGAATACTATCATTTGACATTTAAAGATTTTCTAAACTTGGTACTAACTTCTTTTGCCAACATTATTCTCCCACACTTTGGCAAAGCTGAATTTCTTGCTTTTCTTCACACATTCTATTTGATCTCCCTTTTCTTTGACTTTTGTAAAGTCTGTCCTCAATTTCTGGAATGCATCCACACCTCTCTTCTTCCTCTTAGAGTCCTTAATTTCCTCACAGTAGAAATAATGCTGACCAGGAGTTAGGAAGACTTGAATTCAAATCTAGCCTAGGTTCAGACACTTAAGAGATGTGTGACTTTGGACAAGTCACTTAATCTCTTTCTGCCTAGATAGAATTATCTGTAAAATAAGATAACAATAGTACCCACCTTCTAGGATTGTTGTGAGAATCAATTAAGGTAGTATTGGTAAAGAACTTAATACAGTACCTAACACATAGTTGGCACTATAAAAGTGTTAGTTATAGTTATTATTATTCATTATTCAAGGTTCCTTCAAGACTCAAGTAGAGTGTCAAGACTTCAGTGAAGCCTCAGACACTAGTGCTTCCCCACTCAGCATTTATTTTGTATATATTTCAGTGTACTCAGCTTAGTACATATTGTCTCCCCCAAAGAATGTGAATCAGGACAGTGATTATTTCATTTGTGTCTTTGTACCCCCAGTATCTAACATGATGGCTAGCACATAGAAGTGGCACTTAATAATGTTTAATCAACTGATCGATCCTTCTTCAGATAAATATAATAATAGCTGGCATTCAGATGAATCTTTTTGAAATTATTTTTTTTTATTTTGAATATTTTCTCATAGTTACATATTTGATGTTCTTTCCCTCTCCCCCAACCTCCCATAACCCCCCTTAGCCAACGCACAATTCCACTGGTTTTTAAACATATCATTGATCAAGACCTAATTCCATATTATTGATAGTTGGACTAGAGTTATTGTTTAGTATCTACAACCCCAATAATATCCCCAACAGCCCATGTGTTCAAGCAGTTGTTTTTCTTCTGTGTTTCTCCTCCCACAGTTCTTCCTCTGAATGTAGTTAGTTTTCTTTCTTAAAGCCCCTCAGCCTTCCTCTGGATCCTTGCATTGCTGCTAGTAGAGAAGTCCTTTATGTTTGATTGTACCACAGTGTATCAGTCTCTGTGTACAATGTTCTCCTGGATCTGCACCTTTCACTCTGCATCAATTCCTGGAGGTCATTCCAGTTCATATGGAATTCCTCCATTTCTTTATTCCTTTGAGCACAATAGTATTCCATCACCAACAGATACCACAATTTGTTCAGCCATTCCCCAATCAAAGGACATTCTCTCATTTTCCAATTTTTTGCACCATGAAAAGCACAGCTATAAATATTTTTGTACAAGTCTTTTTACTTATTATTTATTTGGGATATAATCCAAGCAGTGCTATGGCTGGATCAAAAGGCAGATAGTTTTTTAAAGCCCTTTGAGCATAATTCCAAATTGCCATATCAGAATGGTTGGATCAGTTGACAACTCCACCAGCAATGCATTTATGTCCCAATTTTGCCACATCCCCTCCAACATTCATTACTCTCCTTAGCTGTCATTTAGTTGCTTTGATTTGTATTTCTCTATTTATTAGAGATTTAAAACACTTTCTCATGTGCTTATTAATAATTTTTATTTCTTTATCTGAAAATTGCCTATTCATGTCCCTTGCCCATTTATTGATTGGGAGATAGCTTGATTTTTTGTACAATTGATTTAGCTTATTGTATATTTGAGTGCTTAGACCTTTATCTGAGTTTTTTTATAAAGATTTTTTCCCAATTTGTTGTTTCCCGTCTAATTTTGGTAGCACTTTTTTTTCTGTACAAAAACTTTTTAGCTTAATGTAGTCAAAATTATTTATTACTTTTTGCGATTTTTTTCTAACTCTTGCTTAGTTTTAAAATCTTTCCCTTCCCATAGATCTGACAAGTATACTATTCTGTGCTCACCCAATTTACCTATAGTTTCCTTCTTTATAGTCTAACCATTCACCCATTCTGAGTTTATCTTGGTATAGGGCAACCGTAGGCAACCTTTTTGGCTGTGAGAACCATAAATGCCTTTAGAAGGAGGAGGATGGAGGTGGAAGGCACTGGAATATGGGGTGGGGGCTGAAGGGCCCCCTGGGGCACATCCTGGGGCTCTGCCCGAACTGGCTGGTTGGGATGTGGAGCCAGATATGGCTCAAGAGCCATATGTTGCCGACCCCTGGTATAGGGTGTGAGATGTTGATCTAGAACCATTCTCTCCCATATTGTTTTCAAATTTTCCCAGCAGTTTTTGTCAAATAGAAGGATTTTGTCCCAAAAGCTGGATTCTTTAGGTTTATCAAAAACTGTTTTGCTGAGGTTGCTTCCCCCTAGTCTATTCCACTGATCCTCCTTTCTATCTCTTTGCCAGTACCATATTGTTTTGATGACTACTGCTTTGTAGTAAAGTTTAAGATCTGGTACTGCTAGGCCACCTTCCTTCATATTTCTTTTCATTATTTCCCTTGATATTCTTGGTCTTTTGTTCTTCCAAATGAACTTTGTTATAGTTTTTCTAATTCAGTAAAAAAGTTTTTTTGGCAGTTTGATAGGTAGAGCACTAAAAAGGTACATTAATTTGGATAGGATGATCATTTTTATTATGTTAGTTCATCCAACCCATGAGCAATCAATGTTTTTCCAGTTGTTTAGATCTAGTTTTAGTTGGGTGGAAAGGGTTTCATAGTTGTTTTCGTATAATTCCTGTGTTTGTCTTGGCAGATAGATTCCTAAGTATTTTATATTGTCTAGGGTGATTTTAAATGGAATTTCTCTTTCTAACTCTTCCTGCTGCAATGTGTTGGAAATATATAGAAATGATAGAAATGCTGATGATTTATGTGCATTTATTTTGTATCCTGCAACTTTGCTAAACTTGTTGATTATTTCCACTAACTTTTTAGTTGAATCTCTGGGATTTTTAAAGTAGACCATCATATCATCTGCAAAGAGTGATAGCTTGGTCTCCTCATTGCCTATTTTACTACCTTCCATTTCTTTTTCTTCTCTAATTGCTACTGCTAGTGTTTGCAATACAATGTTAAATAATAGAGGTGACATTGGGCATCCTTGTTTCACTCCTGATCTTATTGGGAATGCTTCTAATTTATCCCCATTGCATATGATGTTTGTTGATGGTTTTAGATATATACCATTTATTATTTTTAGGAAAGGCCCTTCTATTCCTAAATTTTCTAGTATTTTCAGTAGGAATGGGTGTTATATTTTGTCAAAAGCTTTTTCAGCATCTATTGAGATAATCATGTGGTTTTTGTTGGCTTGCTTATTGATATGGTCAATTACGTGGATGGTTTTCCTAATGTTGAACCATCCCTGCATTCCTGGTATAAATCCCACCTGATCATAATGAATAACCCTCGTGATCACTTGCTTGAGTCTTTTTGCTAGTATTCTGTTTAAGATTTCTGCATCAATGTTCATTAGGGAGATTGGTCTGTAGTTTTTTTCTCTCTGTTTTGACCTACCTGGCTTTGGGATCAGTACTATATTTGTGTACTTTATTTTTTTTTTTGCTTTTATTTTTTGCAATTACTTTTATTGCTTATTATGTCAAATAGTTTGTATAATATTGGAATTAGTTGTTCTTTGAAGGTTTGATAGAATTGACTTGTGAATCCATCTGGTCCTGGGGATTTTTTCTTAGGGAGTTCTTTGATGGCTTGTTCAATTTCTTTTTCTGATATAGGATTATTTAAGTATTCTATTTCTTCTGCTGTTAATCTGGGCAATTTATATTTTTGTAAATATTTATCCATATCACCTACATTGCTATATTTATTGCCATATAGTTGGGCAAAATAGTTTTTAATGATTGCCTTGATTTCCTCTTCATTAGGGGGGAGGTCTCCCTTTTCATCTTTGATACTGGTAATTTGGTTTTCTTCATTCAGATGAATCTTAAGATTTGTAAAGAACTGGGGCAGCTGGGTAGCTCAGTGGATTGAGAGCCAAGCCTAGAGATGGGAGGTCCTAGGTTCAAATCTGGCCTCAGACATCAGACACTTCCCAGCTGTGTGACCCTGGGCAAGTCACTTGACCCCCATTGCCTACCCTTACCACTCTTCTGCCTTGGAGCCAATACACAATATTGACTCCAAGACAGAAGGTAAGGGTTTAAAAAAAAGATTTGTAAAGAACTTTAGGTATATTATCTCATTTAGGCCTTGCAACAATCCTGTGAGGTAAGTGATACTACAATCCCCATTTTACAGATGGGGAAACTGAGGTTGAGAAAGGTTAAGTGATTTGCTTTGCTCAGGGTCACATAAACCTGTAAGCATCTGAAGTTAGATTCAAATCAGGTCTTTCATATTCTAAGTCCAGGACTTTATCCACTGCACCACCTAGTTGCTTAATTGCCTAAAAAAATCATACAGTTTCAGAATTGCAGAGCAGCTCAAGGTAATTCTAATCTAACTCATTATCCAGAGCAAAATTCTTTCTGTAGCATATCCAACAATTGGTCACACAGTCTGTTTGAGGACTTCTAATGAGGAAGAATTCATCTATCTTTTGAAGCTACCCATTCCATTTTTGGATAGCTCCCATTTTGGCCATTATCCTTGACATCAAAGTTTAAATCAACTCTTTGCCTCTTATTATCCATTGTCTTGGTTCTACTCTCTAGGGCCAAAAAGAACAAAAATAATAAATGTTCTTCCATGTGACAGACCCTTAAGTACTTGAAGATAATTCTCATATCCTTCATGAGCCTTGTTTTCTCTAGATCAACTATGGCCAGTTTTTTTTAACTCATCCTCATCTGGCATAGACTTAAGGTCCTTCACCATCCTCATTGCCCTCCTCTCAACTTTTTCCAGGTTATCAATGTCCTTTCTATACTGTGGCACAGTATTTGCCCAGACTTCATGGGTGCCATTGTGATAAATCATGATTTTATATGCTTTTAGCAGAAGGCAACACATTTTCCCAGACTGCTTTATATTTCCTCTTACTTCTAAAAATTAAACTAATCATCTATACTGATTCATATGGACAGTGACTGTCATAAAGGTCTTACTATTTTCCTGTGAACATTTTAATATTCTAGTAACAGCTACATTTAATCTCAGAGGTACTATATTTGAGGGAATATGAGGAGATTAGTGAGTTTTTCAAATTTTAAATGTATAACTGTGTCAGAATTGGAAGGTAGGTTATGGAACCTCAGCATACTACAAAGAGAATCTGATCATAAAATGAAGCCCATCCAGGAAAGTGTAGGTTCAATTGTACTCTAGAGAGTAAAAGGACATCCTACTGCCTCTTCAGCAGAAATTCACCTGACTATATGGAAATCTGATAAATTTTCTAGTTTCCCACTGAGGAAATCGCAGAGAATTTAATGAGAAACACATTTGAGCTGTAACTGTAAAAGTGAGATTATACAATAACTAATCTCTCTATAGGATATAAAATGAGTCTATCTTCTCAGGGAGAGTTCATGTTGAGGTGAGGGAAGAGTAAAAAGGAGACAGGAAAGCACAACTAAAACCAAATTACCAAAAGCAATGTCTACACTCTCCTACTGACATTCCACTGGAATGCTTGTTTGACTTGTGAATAGCTGAGCACTGACAATGACATGAAAATCTTAGCTTGTTTTGTGACTGTGAAAACAAATTGAAATTTCATATGCTGATAGCCTATAGGGATAAATGCAGCTTTTCACTTCTTAAGCTCCTCAGGGACAAAAAAGGTGGCAAAAAGGAGAAAAAGAAACATTGCTTAGCCCTTACTTCTCTTCTGCCTTGGAACCAATACACAGTATTAATCCTAAGAGGAAAAATAAAGGCTTTTTTAAAGTACTGAATTTGTTATTGGCCCAAAGAACAATAGCTCAAACCATTGAGATAGTTTTCTTGTACCTAAGTACAAAAACTAGTGCATAGGAAATCAGCAACATTTCCTTCCAGCTTCTGCCCAACAAACAAGGCCAACCTAAGATTAGAAGACTATATCCATCTGAACCAACGTTCAACTCCGAGGAAGTATCTTTTTCCTGTTAGAGCTAAATAGCTTCATTTTGCTGATAATTTCTAAGGAATGAAAACACATTTTATTAAGTATTTAGTATATCCTAATCACTTTGGTAGGCACTGGAAATACAAATAGAAAAAAATTAAATGAGACTTTCTTCTCAAGTTCAGGGTCTAATTTGAAGATAGAACAAAAATGAGTTCTATTGCAGTGCAGATGGAAAGGTCCCAAAGTCCTAGGTCCTGGGATGGTTGCCAATTCTGAACCTGAAGAAACTTGAATTAAGAACCATCTTCTGGTCACCATATTTTCAACCTCCAAGTCATCCTCTATTCCTATGCAAAAATCCCTTCAAATGATGCCAATGGTCAACTCATCTATAATTTATTGTCTGAGAAAATTCCCTGGGGCAACTTACTTGTCTATATATAACCATCACACCAGAGACAAGATTTAAACTTAGGTCTTCCTGAGTCCAAGGCTTACTCTATTTATTAGGCTGCCCTATAACACCTTAAGAATGCAGATCTTTTTGCAAATTTTGCATAGTAAATCACTTTGTTTATCCATAGCACTTATTTATTACATACTTGTTGGCTGAATATTGCAAAAAATAAAATAAAATAACATTCTTATTTGGGGCCAAAAAAGTATAACCACAAGATCTCTCTATTGTTTATCCCTGGTCAAAGGCGATGACTACCTCAGATACCTACGTGAGGTCAGGTGTACCCTAGAAGTACTGATTTTTAAAAATAGTTTATTTTCCCTTCCTATGCACTAAATGTCATGAATAATGACAATAATATTTATATTACACCTCAAAAAGCACTACCTCTTACATGTAAATATTTGCTTTCATTATTTCGCAGAAGAGCTGAGTTCCAGAGAGGTGATGTTAGTTGCTCATGGCTATATAGATATCAGTATTCAGAGTGAGATTTCAAATGCAGTCAGGTCTCCTATTTCTCAAAACACTAGAAAGCATAGGAATAAATGGAAAATTAATTAAAATGATAAGTAGTTTGTATCTAAAATCAAGAGCAAACATTATTTGTAATGGGTATAAACCAGAAGTCTTCTCAATAAGGTAATGAATGAAATAAGGGTGCCCATTATCATCATTATTATTCAAAATTAACATAGAAATGGTAACTATAGTAATGACAAGGAAAGGAAATCGAAGGAATAAGAATAGGCCGTGAGGAAAAACTATCGTTTTTCACAGAGGATATGAGAGTACACTAAGAGAGGATTGACTAAAAAACTAGTTGAAACAATGAAAAAATCCAGCAAAGTTGCAAGATATAAAGTAAACACATGTAAAACACCATTTCTATACGTTACCAACAAAACCTCGCAGGAAGAGGTAGAAAGAGAAAATTCTTTTAAATTAACTATAGACAATATAAAATACTTGAGAATCTAGCTATCATGACTCATACAGGAACTAAATGACCACAATTATTAAACAGTTTTTGCACAAAGGTATTAAAATTGGGGAAATTGCTCTTGGATAGACTGAGAAAATATGATAAAAATGACAGTACTACTGAAATTAATTTGTTTTTTGAGTGCAATACCAATCAAACTACCAGGGCATAAAATTCATTTGAAAGAACAAAAGTTCAAGAATGTCAAAGGGGAAAAAGTGAGGGAAAGTGTCCATGTAGTATCAGCTCTCAAATTATATTACAAAGAAGTACTTTTCAAAATAATCTGGTGCTACATAAGAAATAGAGTGGTAGATCAATGGAATAGATGAAGTACATAATAACAACGTAATAAATGACCACAGCAACATAGTGTTTGACAAATCCAATGATTCAAGCTATTGAGGCAAAGACTCACTATCTGACAAAAACTGGTGGAAAAACTAGAAAACAGTCTGTCAGAAATTAGGCATCATCTTACAATGAATATCAAGATAAGCTCAAAATGAGTACATTGTTTAGACATAAAAAGTGATTTCACAAGTAATTTATGGGAATATGGACAATAACTTGTCAGATCTAAGGATGACCAAATAAGAGAGAGGTACATCCATTGAAGGTAAAATTGATATTTTTAATGATGTTAAAGTTTTTTTTTAAATTTGCACAAATAAAATGAATGCAGCTAAAATGAGAAGGAAAACAGAAAATTGGGGGAAATTTTTGCAGCAAGTTTCTTTGAAAAAGGTCCCAGTCATTCTTATAAATGATAAGTGGCCAAAGGAAATGAACAGACAGTTTCCAGAAGAAAAAAAAATCAAAACTATCATCATATAAAAATACTTTAAATCACTAGTAATTAGGGAAATACAAATTAAAACCACTCTGAGCTAGCAACTCACACCCGTTAACATTGGCTTAGATGGCAAATGCCGGAAAAGTTATAAAAAAGATATGTGTGTGAGGTACTAATGTATTATTGAAGGAGTTGTGAATTGGTCTAATCCTTTTGAAGAATAATTTAGGACTATGCCCAAAAGGGTTCTAAAATTGTGACTACTTTTGACCCAGAAATTCTACTAGTGAATCCTGAATCCTAAAGAGATTAAAGAAAAAAGAAAAAAAGACCTATATTAATAAATATAGCAGCTCTTTTTGTGGTGGCAAAGAATTGGAAGCCGAGCAGATGCCCATCAATTGGGTAATGTATAAAAAGTTGTAGTAAATGATTGTAATTGAAAGAATTGTGCTGTAAAAAATGACAAAATAGATGTTTCAGAAATACTTAGGAAGATATGATCTGATGCAGAATGAAGTGTGAGCAGAACCAAGAGAACAATGTTTGTAGTAAGTAATATTGTGATAATAATCAACTATGAAGGACTTAGATACTCGGATCACTACAGTGATCCATGACAGTTCCAAATGACTGATGATGAAAAATTCTGTCCATCTCCAGAGAAAGAACTGAAGAATTCTGAGTGCAGATTAAAGCATGTTTTTCTTTCACTTTATTTTCCTTATTTTTTTCTTTCACATTATGGCATAGAAATTTACTTGGCGTGACGTGGATACCATCTTTCTTGCCTTCTCGGTGGGTTGAGAATAAAGTTAGAGAGAGGGAAAGAATTCAGAACTGAAAATTGAAAAAAAGAAACAAACTCAGTCAGATCTCAGACCTTCAAATCTAGTGTTCTTTCCGCCAGCTATAAGGAAACGTTGGCTACTCTTTAACAGGTACAGTCTGAAGCTCTGTCTAGTCAAGCCAAGCCAGGCTTTCCCATGAAAGAGCATTTTCTTATCTCCCAGAGTAGTAAGATGAGATTGGCCATTTATTTCTCCTTTTTTGCAGTATCTTTCATTCAGAGCATGGATGTGGAATAGAGAGTGGTTTCTCTCTAATAAAACTATAAACTATAACTATTATTTATATAAGTAATCACTATTGTTCATAATTCTAAAATTGCCTCTGCTTCAAAATCTAAATAACCAACAGCGTACACAAGGGGAACAGTTGCTTTAATGAACTCCATCTTAAAGCAGATGACATGTTTACTGCATTATCGAAAAGCAGGTGTAAACTCAACTGGAACTTTTTGAGTTTTTTTCCTCTTTCTATGAAAATATTCTAGCAAAAATAATAATTACAAAATATGACATTATTATTGAAATCATGTTTCCATATACAATATAGAGTATAATTATAACAACCCTAAATCATCAGAACGAGTACTTACACCATCACATGTCTTTTGAAAATCAAGATATTATACTGGAAGAGAACTGATATAATTTCTATTCTTTCCTATCAAGTTTGTTTAGAGTCTGGGGGTGATGGAGAGAAAAAGAAATCTAGAACATACCACATGCAAAAAGAATATTTGCTATGTATTCATATATTCTTAGATCTACCTCTTCATAGATGACCCTCAATGAAGAATTTTGCTAATTTTGAAGAGAAAATTGTGATAATGAAACAGAAAATTGTCATCGATTGACATAGATATAACAATTGATGTAGATGTTTGTCATTCCTGAAGTTTTAAACGTAAATTTAGTCAGCTTTTTTTTTTAATGGCCCCAGCTACATTTAAATAACTTGATTGTTGCCTGTTATTATAGAGGCAAATTACCTATGGAGTTATAGAATTCAGATGCATCCACAAATAGTATAAATAGGGGTCTCTAGATAATAAGAGTTATTGAGGTAGTATATGTTTTCTGAAAATATTTCATTCAGTTAGCTAATTAAGTAACACGGTTTCACTGAGCATTAATTAAATGTAATTGTGTATGGCTGGTAAATTGTAGATAAGAAGTGCAATTAAAATTTTTTTTCATTTTAGTGTGGCTTTAAAATTTGAAATGAATGAGTCCTGGCATGCAAAAGGTATATCTCTTATGCTTATCCCATTCCGCTTCTGCTAATTTAGCCAAAATAAGTATATGAGATAAGCTATGAGGAGTATAAAGCACGATCTAAATAATATCAGGTACCACAGAGCACAATGGTAACATATGCTTTGAAATCTGATGTCATTGCTGCCAACCCTTATAGAAACACATTTACTTGGTTTTACAACTGACATTCTTCATGTCTTCTTAAATCAGTTCATAAAAGGAAACAATTGCAAAAAAGAAGTACAAATATCTTTATTGTGGGTTTAAAAATTCTCAATATATTTTATAAGTACATAAAATAGCCAACCTTTGATAGCTGGATACTTCAGTCCATGTCGTATACAACTTCTGTACTTGAAAAGATTTCTATATTACCATCATACTTAGTCAAGCCTGAAGCATTTATTATAGTATAAATTAATTATAGCTCCTGTAGAGTTGCCAGGTTAAAAAAACAAAAGCCTTGAATTCACAAAGAAATCATGCATTAAATTGAAATAAAGTTTAATCAGATTATTGGTTTTATAATAAAATAGTCTATGTGAATTACGACATGACTTTCCTACTTATGTTAATCAACTTAAAATATATTAGCATAATTAATGAGAAAAATTTTCAGCCCACTAAAACAAACCAGGCTGACCTAAATGGTAATCCGTTCAAGTCTTTAATTTTTGTTGAACCACATTTACACATAGAAAGAAAACTGCATCTTTGATTTTTTAAAAGTACACACACATACACACTAAGAAACACACCTTTCTTCATGTGTTTTTTTTAAATAGGAGACCAAGAGTGTGATGAAATAGATACCTTTTGTGAAATATGTCATTCTCTCCAAGAAAGACACACAATTCCCATAGTCACTACACCACTTTTATTGCCACGCTTCTGTATAGAAGATGAATTCAAATACATTCACATAAACTGCATATAAGTGAGCACTCAAGGAAATAAATGAGTTATGCAAATCATGTTGTGTAGCAACTTTGATAAACCAGCATTTGCTGTATAGTATTAAGCAGGGTTAAACACCATCACTATCTGGTCTTTTCTCAAAGGAGGATTTCTGTAGCACATGTCTCCTTCCATTCTACATCACTTGTTTCCTATTGAAGTGAAGGGCTGCTATTGTTAAAAGAATGGTTGGTTACCTTTGGAAGGAAAGACTTTAAAAGTTTGGTTTTATAACTACAATGATAATGAGACAGGACACAGATAAGATTTATCTAATGGATCTTTGAAGTGGATATGATTCTTCTTGTTTTCTTCCAGAGTAATTTGTTTCCATAACAGGGATGCCACGTAAAAGGTATCTTAAGCCCTCTATACAGCATGCTTGGTGGAAAAAGTAAAATGCATTCTTCTATTTGTTGGGGAGGGTGTGGGTGGAGGATAGTGAGGAAAAAGAAGGGAAGAGAAAGGAAGGGAGGAAGGGAAGGGAAGGGAAGGGAAGGGAAGGGAAGGGAAGGGAAGGGAAGGGAAGGGAAGGGAAGGGAAGGGAA
>NC_058135.1:38443242-38471268 GCF_016433145.1 Gracilinanus agilis | reverse complement strand
AGGGAAAAGAGAAGGGAAGGGAAGGGAAAAGGGAAGGGAAGGGAAGGGAAGGGAAGAGAAGGGAAAGGGAAAGGAAGAGAAGGGAAAGGGAAAGGAAGGGAAGGGAAAGGGAAGGGAAGGGAAAGGGAAGGGAAGGGAAGGGAAAGGAAAGGGAAGGGAAGGGAAAGGAAAGGGAAGGAAAAGGAAGCAGATTGAGAGTCATCCTAACCAAATGTTATACATATCTGGAATAAAAAATACTTTCTTTGCTTGCCCCTCCAAATGCCTTTGCTTTTTCTCCCCAACGCCTCTTTGCCTATATTTTCCCTTTACTTCAACCACCATTTTAGCCCAGTCACCAAAGAAGAATGAATCCACATTACAGCAAAATTATAAAGAATAAAACATCAAAATGATCCTGGACTCTGAGAGAAGGAAATAAACATTTTAAGTCACAGAGCTAAACTTAGAGCATCTGATGAGGTATAATCAAAAATAATGAAAATCTAGGAGGAAAGAAAATGAAGAAGAAATCGGCTTAAATTACTAAAAGGCTTTAAGTGCATGGATAAGTGATGTATTACATTAAAATGATTCCTTAAATTGTAATAATGAAAGTAAGAAAATATGTTTTTTTCTTAAAAAACAAAAGAGGTAATAAAATATTTTCTCTGCACCAAAATATCCTTTGGAAAATAAAAATAAAAATGTCCCATGTGTGTTCTTTCAAGTTGTTTTTTAAAATCTTCAAAATATACAGTCCAATCCTAAAAGCAGAGGTCCAAATACCTTTGAGAGCTACACAAACAAAAGGTTTTCTTTTTTGTTGAATTGAAGCCATCTTCTTCCTTTGAGGTTCCTATTAAGAATATCACTTCAGTTAGCACACTTTTTCACTGTCAAACAGCAGCATTGCTTGGGTTCAGAGACAAATTTATATCTCCCTGCACGACTTTAATGGAGAAAAGTGCAGCTCGGCTCTGCCTACAATTCTAGGCCTAGAACTCTGAAGATACCCATAACAACTAGGAAGGGAAAAAACGTCTCCTCATAAGACCAACTGCTATCCAAAACGAAATTTGAGTCTATATTTGACTGTATTTGGCTTCTTTCGAGGTGCAGGAAGTGGGGCCTTTGGTTTGACCAGGTTAGGAGGTCTCTTGTTCTTTTCTGGAACAGTGACTGTAAAAGAAAGTTCTGGCTGCTCTGACTGTTTGAATCTTGGAAGGAAATGGGTAGAAATGTGTTGGGGTTTGACCCTTGGGCTGCAACCTCTTTTGGCTTTGCCTCTTTTGTTCAATGCCACATACCATTCTCTTCCAGTCTTTTCCGTCCTGTGTATGGCTGAGGCATAGGTATTATAGCTGTTTTCTTGAAATCGTTCCTTGAATTTGCAGTCATCTGTAAACTTGGCCTACAAACCAAAAGGAGAGAATTTTGACTTTTAGAAGGAAGACTTCCATATTCTTGAGTGGCAAAGTTTTTAGCATACCATTTTTTAAAGTTTGGATTCTCGTAATAGAAGCCAAAATTTCTGGTAATCCCTGTTCAGTTCTCTTAAATAAAGCTGCCTCGATATTGCTATCACTATCACCCTCAACCCTGCTTCATCAATTTACAGCATTGATTTCTGCTAAGTTCCCATAGGCTCCATAGCCCAAACACTAACATTCATAAAAACTATAATGAGATGCCTTAATATATTCAATTATTGTCAACTCCATGAAAAGTCTAAAAATAGATAACTCCTGAGATTTGTAGTCACTTGTAGATATGCAGAAAAAGACACTATTTTCTAAGGTAGACCCTTTCAAGATCTTGAACTCTTAGCTTTAAAAGTAATGAGAAACATTTCCCTAAGAAATTGTTCCTTGGCAATAGAAGAGTTTGTGTTTGAGAATTTGGGTCATATCCCTTGAAATGAGTCTAAATTTTCCATCATTATAAATAAGATTTGTATTACTAAGAAGGAAACATCATGTAGCTTTATTAACATTTTGTTATAGTTTTTTGGAAAGAAAACATATCATCTAACAAGTGTATAAAACAGTCTGTGTTAGATTCAGAAAAGAAAAAAATAAGAAGTCACTAACACTCTCTTTTATTTGGGGTGAAAACCCAAATATTCTAGGAAGGAGCAAACTTGATAGGGAGAGATAACAACAATGATAATAAAATAGTATGTTCATGTAAGATATTTTTACTTTCTTTTATGAACATTTTATTTAATGAAAGGGGAAGATAAAAAGACATTTTGTGTGAAATGGAGAAAAGAAACAAGGAAAAACACAGACTGTGTTGAGGGAAATTAAGAGAAAAGTGGTTCTTCAGATAAAATTTCCGAGAACACCCCTTTTCTGAGGCAAAAGTACATGAAATCTCAATTGTTTTCCCAGTTAATTTGAATATAACTTTTTTAGGACTTTAGGAGTTTATTATTAGAAAACTTCAAATCAAAGAATGGTTTAGGACTATGGGACTAATATATGCTAGCCATTTATACCATATTTGACATTACTGTGAATTCTGGGTTTCTCAGCCTGAGAGATGAGCCACTTAGAAATTGATTTGAGATTTTTAAAACTAGAGAATTAAAGTCAGATCATGGCTGTTTAAAAGAGCTGATTGGAGAAAAAGGGGATCCTTTAATATGGGATGAAGTACTGATTGCAGAATAGCAGAGAGGCTGTTGTTTTCTAATACTATCTAAAGCTTGAAAGAAGAAAAATCCTTGAAAACTTGCCAATTTCCCTTTATTGCCCTCGTGAGGGGAAAAACCTATCCTCTAAAGGGGAGAGGGACTTTTCAGCAACTCAGAATTAAAGGAAAGTGCTTTAAAAAAAATTCTGGAGCAGCTAGTTGGCTCAGTGAATTGAGAAGCTGGCCTAGAGATGGCAAGTCCTGGGTTCAAATCTGGCCTCAGACACTTCCTAGCTGTGTGACCCTGGGCAAGTCACTTAACCTCCATTGCGAGCCCTTACCACTCTTCTGCCTTGGAACCACTAAACAAATACTCAGCATTGATTCCAAGATGGAAGGTTAAGGCTTAAAAAAATAAAATAAAATAAAATTTCAATAAAAATTGAAAGAGTATCACACTGCCTAAGCTTCAGACAGCCAAAGGAACCTGGGACTTCGTAGATTCCATTTGTAAGGCTTGTTTTACATAAAATATCTTGTTTCAGTGGCCCAAGAATGACAAAAAATAACTTTGCTCAGAAGAGGTATAGGTGACAATTGTGCTAGAATATTAACAGAAAGAATCTAAACCTGAAGACTAGTGTCTTGAGTTGCTTTGGATATATAGATTTCCCTACTAGGTTTCTGTAAAAGTGTTATCAACTCCCCCCGCCCCACCACCACACACACACATCTGGAAACCATGGGAAAGAGTGACCCCAGTTTATGGGTGATCCATTATATTTTAAGTTATGCCTTGATTTTATCTTTTGTTCAATAAATATTGTTATGATTACTCTTATTTTGGGCTTCTTATTTAGCAAATGCTTCATGTTTGGGAGTTAATAGTGTCATTGTGAGTGATTTGTATCAATATGAAGCATAGAGATGGGGGCTTAGGAGCTACAAGGTGAGCATAGTTACATAATTTCTGCCCTCCCCCCACTTTTTTGGTTATATCTAAAACCCTGAGAGTGAATCACAGTTATATTTCTGTCCACATCCAAAAAATTACTCCAACGTCCCAGTGCAGATAAAGGTGGATTAGACAAGACACCTCCAGGCCAGGGGAGAGTGATCCTGCATAGAGGTGAATATATTGGGGTCACATCTCTATATTTGCCACACTGATAAAGTTCTTCAGAACCAAAGCCCAGTGATTTGGGGACAACTAAGTAGTTCAGTGGATTGAGCCAGTCAGAGGTGGGAGATCTCAAATCTGACCTTAAATAATTTCTAGTTTTGTGACTCTGAACAAGTCTCTTAGCCTCCAGTACTCCTAACTTGAAACCAATACATGGTTTTAATTCTTAGAGAAAAAGTAAGGGTTTAAAAAATTTTCCAAAGTTCTTTCACATATCATTTGACTCTTTCAATTATTATTCATGAGAACAATCCCCCAAATCCAAAATTGTTTTATCAAATCACTTAGAAGAGAAAGAGCTCTGGATATGAGTGCTCTTCCTTCCAGATTGTGGAAGGTTTAAATTATACAGGATCTTGACAAATGGATCACACATGAGTCACACACAACTCACATGAAGGGAATCTAAAACATAAGCTCGGGTGGATCCACAATAACATTGTGTTTGGGGACCTAAAACAAGGATGTGTTTTGAATGAATTTAGGGCCTGGAAGAAAATTCAAAATTCTTAGTCATTATCCCCAGCATTCCTAGAAAGTTACTGGGAGTCAAGATAATATTCTAGGTGCAACTATATCTCTATTTAGATTTAAATGGCATAATAATTGATGTCTTCCAAACAATATAATAAAGTATTCTTTCCATACTATGATAGGTAGATTAGGCATTATGGTATATACATATAATCATCCAATTATCATTATATGATGGACATTAGAGTCCCAGCTCTAAATATTGGATCATATGTAATTTGGGACCCTGGCAAAAAACCTGATATCAGGTGCAGTTTTAGTTCTGATGGCAACCTTTATTTGGAAGCTATGTCCATGTCCATTCAAATTTTCCCAAACCTCTCCTGTTGATGGTCTCTAATCATCTCTATAGTTGATCCCCAAAAGGCTGGAAATGGAACACTTTAAACAAAACATAATATCTTTGCTCCAGAAACCTCTTTTTGAGGTAAAAGCTGCTATTATTTTAAGAAATCATATAGTAATTCCTTTTATATTTTTAATAAAGAAAGAATTTGTTACAAATGGAAGTATGTTTGTTATTAATTCTTAGCTTTTTGAAGGATTGTTATGCTCTTCTGTTTAAATTATGTAGCCTCGAAGTTTCACCATAAAATAAAAGCTATGGTCCTTAGGGATGATCCCTGTTTCACAAAAGGATAAGCATCTTAGAAATGATGTGGGAGTTGGGTTTTAGAGAAAAGTAGATTAAATGAAAAAAATATATAGCCTTGAATTTACTCTTTAAGTGCAGCTAAACACAATGAAAAATATCTTACATATGGTGCACTGACCTCATTTTCACTTATGTCTCACAAAGCCCATTGTCCCTAAAGCTTAGAATCAGGAATGATCATTCTGCAAGGCTGGAGTTTGAGCTAAGTATCTTGAATGTACTGAATTCTTTGGACTCTGATTTTTATCTATTTCCCTAATATATTCAGGGAAATAAGGTATAGAGGATATGACAAAGTATTTTTTATGTGATTGTTGCTATTTATATTTACTTATATATTTATTTATTCATCTTTTGAATAAAATGGCCTTCATATTTCGCTATCATAGATACACAAATCTTGCATTTCTCATCTCAGTTTCTTTCTTTAGCATTTAAAGAGTTAGGGAAAACTGTCATTGAAAAGCTGCCTCCCTGAAAATTCTTGTTCCCAAAGTTCTATTTTTCAAGAGGGGAGTCTCTTGGAATCTGTGGGGTGAGAAGAGGTGTCGACTAGAAAGCATTGTAAAAAAGATCCTAGTATTAATAACAGGGCCCAATGACCATTTGAGGGTTCAGTGATATTTGTGGAACCAAGTTACATGAACACAAATATATGGGACCAGATCTCAGACTCATAGATTATTTTGAACACTGTAATTGTCATTGATTGAACTTTTTGTCTGGAAACTTTCTTGAATTATGACAGGAAAAAACTCATTGAAGAAGACAATTCATTGAAATATTTCTTTAGGAGATAAAGCCTTTTCCATGAAGAAACTTCACTTGAAATAAGTATTCCAAGTCTTACGTATATATAGGGCTAAAAAGCATTCAGGATATCCTTTTATATAATGCAGTGGGATCTCTGTGCTGAATCAACTTGAATTAGTATGGAACTCAAGTAAACTTTTCGAAACATTAATTTCCCCAATGCAATGTTTCTATGAGGCCACTGAGTGGTGCATTAGATAGAGTACTGGGCCCCAAGTTAGGAAGTCCTGAGTTCAAACCTCACTTCAGACATTTACCAGTTGGGTGAACCTGAGCAAGTTGTTTCACCTTTGTTTGTCTCAGTTTTTTCAACTCTACAACAGTGATAATAAAACCACTATTCCAGGGAGGTTAAAAGGATCAAATGAAATCATATTTGTAAAGCACATAGTAGGTACTTAATAAATGTTTATTCCTTCCTATCCTGTTTCTTTTTTTTTTTTTTATACCCTTACCTTTGGTCTTAGAATTGATTCTAAGTATCTGTTCCAAGGCAGAAGAGTGGTAAGGGCTAGACATTTGGGGATAAGGGACTTGCCCCCCCCCCAAAAAAAAAAGCTAGGAAGTGCTTGAAGCCAGATTTGAACCTAGGATGTATCCAAGCATGGCACTCTATCCAATGAGCCACCTAGCTGCCCCAAACAATGAAATCATTGTTTTGTTCAGAAGTCATATTAGTATTCTGTTTGTTAATTCAATATAAGTACTATCAGTATATTAAGATAATTTTTAAAATTTCTGATTAATCAGGCAGTTGGCCTACCAATGAAAGAACCTTTTATATGCCAAGAACAGTGCTAAGCACCAGGGATGAAAAGAAAGATGTAAGACAGTTCCTGCTCTGAAGGAACTCCAAGTCAAATAGGGTACTAACAACCATATGAAGACAATGTAAAGACAGGATAAATTGGAGATGATTAACCATAGGCACTAACTGTAAGGGGGATCAGAAAAGACTGCTCATAGGTGGAATTATACCTGAGATTGAAAGTAAAGAAGGCCAAGAGCCTTCCAAGATGAGGAGAGGGATCATTTCAGGTGTAGGGGACAGCAAGAAAAATTGTCCAGTTGGGAGATGGAATGGTTTGCCAAGGCAGGAGCAGGAAGACCAACATCACTGCCCTCCAGGTTCTAGCAGTCTAACCACTGCATATCACACTTGGTTTAGTTCAGTGGATTCAGCCCTAGCCGAAAGATCAGAATCAAAGAGGCATTGCCAAAAATTCTGGTTCTAGATCAACTTGGAAGATGATCTTTAGTGAAATGCCTCAAGGATGTGAGCTATTCAAAACTTATCAATGACTGGTATAAATACATACATGGCACGTTTCTTCATTTTAAAATGACAGAAGGATTTTCAGAAGGATAACTAATTCACTGGATGACAGTCAGGTCCCAAAAAAGTTCTAAAAAAGACTAGAATATTGGGCTAAATCTAACAAAATGAAATCTAACAGGGCTAAATATAATGTTTTAAATCTGGAATTAAAAAATCTTCAGAAGTATAAGATGGGGTAGCTGTGAGTAGATAACAGAATTTGTGGGGGGAAATCTTAAGGATTTAATGAATTTTAAATTGAATATAATATTAAGTAACAGAAAAGAAAAAAGAATAAAGCGTTTCTAGCCTACAATGAAAGGCATATAATTCACAGAATGGGGAAGTCCTGGTCAGTCTTCATTTGAGGTAATATATTCTGAGTACCACATTTTAGGATTACCAATATAGTGAAGGGACTTGAAATCATGAAGCATGAGAATTCTTTGAAGGTTGTGAGAATGTACATTCTACAAAAGAGAATACATATGAGGAAATATGATAGCTAGATTAAAGTAGCTGAAGAAGCACTATGTGAAAGAGTAAGCATTGTCTCTTTGGGTCCAGAGGGTAGAACTCTATGCAAAAGGTAAAATAAGGCAGATTTTAGCTCATTATGAGGAAAAACTTCCATAAATTAGAACTATCCAAAATTTGAACCTTTTCAGGAAGTCATAAGATTCTGATAAAGAGCAATCAATAAAATGCCAAAGACTTAAAGGGAACAATGTGAATCAAGGGGAAGGTCAACATGAACAAAACCTTCAGTCATCACGAAGGATGAGGATAGAGAAAATACCAGTAATTTTTAGCACATAAAAAATTGGAGACAGCAGTTCTTAAAAAGAATTTTAAAGGATGGGTGAGAAATATATATGTACAAAAATATTTATAGTAGCACTTTTTGTTGTGTCAAAGAACTTGAGATAAAGTAGGTACCTATCAAATGGGGGACAGCTAAACTGAATATGATAGAATATTATTGTGCTGGCTAGAAATGATAAAGATTAGAGTCAGAGAATCCTTGGAAATTTTGTATGAATTGATGAAGTCAAGTGAACAGAACCAGGGAAAAGACAATAACTTTAAACAATTTTGAAAGGTAAGTATTTTGATCAGTGCAATGACTGAACACAACTCTAGAAGAGAGATGATGATGAATGCTTGCTACTTCTTGCCAGGGGTGATGAAATAGAGGTACAGAATAAGCTATACATTGTCAGGCAGTCCCTTCTAGCTAACAATTTAATGATTCTATATAGAAAGATAGGGAATCAGGGCAAATGCCTACTAACTAGCCATAAGTATAATTGACAGTTGTGGAAGTGAATTTACTTTATAAAAATAAATCCTTAATTTTGCTTGTTTGCTCATGATTTACTTCTTTCTTCTTAAAACAACAACATCAGACTCTAGAAATTATCAATAAGATGGGGGACAGAGAGGAATACAGTTAACTGAAGCCTATGCAAATGTGTGCTATTATTGCTCATCTCCCTGAAAGATCAGTCCATTTAGGAGTAGGAAGCTCTCCTATTCTGCATCTATTGTTCCACTATTGTTGCCTTGCTGAACTTTAGCATCCTTTCCATGTTCATTGTTTTGGTTCCAATCCTGGGTTTTCAGTTAATCAGAGCCTGCCTTTTCTCATTAAATACTTTCAATCCATCCCCTTGTCAGCCACATGCAATAACTGTGAAGGACTTTAAATGGAGAGTGAGGAAAGGAGAAAGAGAGAAATGATGGAAGGAAGAAAGGAAGGATGAAAAAAGTAGGAAGGAAAGAATTTAATGTAATGTTATTCTTTTTAAACCCTTACCTTCTGTTTTAGAATCAATACTAAAGACCAGTTCCGAGAAAAAGAGTAGTAAGGACTAGGCAACTGGAGTCAAGTAACTTGTTCAGGGTCACAAACTTAGGAAATATCTGGGATCAGATTTGAACCTAGGACCTCCCAGCTCTAGGCCTGGCTCTCAATTCACTGAGCCATCTAGCTATGTTATTATAATGAAAAAAGTTGGCCCTGAAGAACAGATGAGAAAAATGTCTCACTTTTTTGCAGAGCTGGGAGTTATATAATGAGACTCCTTTGATGTGTTGATTAATAGAAAGAAAAGACACCACTTGTATTTTTCTTCCCCTCACTTCTGGGGGTCATTGGTGGACTCTTTCTATCCTGACTTTTCCCTCTGATTTTAAATATATCTGAGAAGTTTTCATTTGTGATATCTCAAAATATGCTATTAAAGACATTTTAAAAGTATCAACATGACTGTTAAGTGACTCTTAAAGGATCTCTGCTTGACTCATCTTAAGGATCAATTGATTTTTGTCAGCTGTCTTACATTTTCTCTTACTTTTTCAGTCATTTTAATTTTGTTTTAATATTTATTTCTGTTTCATATTCATTCATTTGTATTTGGAGTATTCTAATTTTCAGGAAGACCATTTCTCTTTTAATCTATTTATTCTGTTTCTATTTCTTTCTTCCACAGATTATTTCATTTTAAAAATATTTTTTAATATTTAAAAATTTTCTTCTAGTTATCCATGTAGTCCTTATAAAATCTTTTTTTCCCCTCCAAGTCTCTGCTATTTGTTTAGTATTTGTCAGTATTTTCTTTGATTTATTCATCTTACTAGTTTTTAGTTACTGCATTGGGGCTTTGTGCCAGGGACAGACTTTGCCCCTTGATGTGTTTTTGGATGGAGTGGTCTACTCTGCTGGCTTGACCCTGGATCCCCTGGGGTTTCTATACTGATTTCTGCTCTCCAGATTTGCATCTTCCCACATCTCTCTGGCTCTTTTAGGTTCAGAGTGATAAAACTTCAGGGTCCTTTATGACATTTCCAAACAGAGATACTCAGAATCTCTCAGCACCTGGAAGCCTGAGTGATTCCAGCGAGCACCAATATGTTGCATCAGTTACAACATTAGTTCAGTCTTTCAAGGTCCCCACTTTGGAGCTTTATAACCACTCTAGGTCTCTTATCAAGTGGGCTTCTACTCTTGATTTTGGACATAGAAACTTGCAAGCTATCGCTAATCCATTTTAAATAATCCTTGGAGATGGAGTTTATTTGTGTATTTATTGTCCTGGCTTTTCTTGAGGTCTCCCCATTTATTGCCCACAAGGTAGTGGAGGACTTTTTGTCCAATTCTGGGAAAGGAGAAGTCAGTTTCTCACTGAATTTCTTGATCAGTCTATTACAGTCTATTACAAATATTAGTTCTGTTTTTTTCTAAAGAAGGAATGGTAGAGTAAGTCAGTAGACATTCTGAAAGCCATCTTTTCTTGCTAACTAAAAAAAGTAGTTCAAGGGATGAGAATTTTGAGTTAGATAGGTAGAAAGTGATAAATATCCTGAAGCTATAGGACTTTATGATCAAAATAATAGCAATTGATATTTCTAGAATGTTTTGAGGTTTACAAAGTGCTTTATCTCATTCAATCCTCATAACACTTCATATAGCTATTATTATTATCACCATTTTTACAAATAAAAAAAGCTGAGGCCCAGAGAGTTTGACTTGACCATGGCCACACTACTACTAAGTATTGCATGATAGATATGACCTCAAGTCTCCGCCAATTCCAAGTCAAATGTTAGTTTTACTACAATACCCTGTATGTCATGGTAATGAAATGATTGTGTAAAAGGGGAAAGAGTAGAATGAATACTGGTCTAAGAGTTGATATACCTTGGCTCAGACCCAGGCTCCTGTCACTTACTAGCTGTAGGTCATGGATCCCATTAATTAATATCCCTAAAATTCATTTTCTAGCCCTCTAAAATAGCATTGGACTATTGGATTTCTTTTCTTTTCTTTTACCCTTACTTTCCATCTTAGAATCAATACTGAGTATTGATTCCAAGGCAGAAGAGTGGTAAAGGCTAGGCAATGGGAATTAAGTGGCCTGTCCAGGGTCATGAAGCTAGGAAGTGTATGAGGTCAGATTTGAACCAGGATCTCCCATCTCTAGACCTGGCTTTCAGTCCACTGAGCCACCTAGCTGACCCCATGAACTATAAAGTTTCTAAGTTTGATGTAAGAGATTTAGAACTGAAGGGGAAGAGGAAGAAGGGAACAGAATAAGTATTTATTAAGCATCCATGAGATAGCAGGTACTTTGCTAAATGTTTTAGTTTTCTCATTTGATCCTTACAAGAACCCTGGCAGGTATTAGTATTATACCCTTTTTATTTCCAAGGAAATTGTAACAAACAGAGGCTAAGTGACTTGTCCAAGGTTACAAAGATAGTAAAGGTATCTGAGGCTGAATTTGAACTCATTTTCTTGACTTCTAGCCCAGCCAGCACTCTATCTGTTGTCTAATCCTTTCAGTATACACATGGAGAATGGTGGCTCAGAGGCTTTAAGTGGTTAGTCTATGGTCACACAGGTACTAAACAGCAGAGATAGAAGACACATTTCTCACATATAAAAGCCATTCTAATACCCAGACTTCTATGAGTACCTATTATACTGTGATTTTTGCAAGTTGAGAAAATTATAAAAAGAGATCTACACATCACTAAAGGTCTTCAAGTCTCATAAACAGCATGTATGAATTATAGGTATCATTAAACTCCAGAAGTTTACTACAGAACAATCTCCTGCTTTAAAAATATCAACCCCGTCAATCCATTACTACCATCTCCCCATCTCTATCTCTGTCTCTCGGTCTCTGTCTCTGTCTCTCTGTCTCCACTCACACACATATCATCAATACATCATCACTACATACACACACAACATACATTAATAAAATACATCAATAACATGCATATACTTGTATATCTACATGTGTGTTTTATTGTTCATGTGTAGATATACTTATGCATATAAACATGCATATGATTAAATAGCAATATGAATTTTTATCTTTGTCCTATAAATCTACCAGGGATATAAATGCCTCATAATTCAAAAGGTTTATAGACTGCCATCAGAACCAGAAACAGCAGTTCAGTCATATGTCTACTATGCAATATGAATTGTAAGAATATAGCATATGTATATGTGTGTGTGTATATATATATATATATATATATATATACAGATTTATCTAGATTTACATGGTATAAAATAAGAAGTAAAAAAGTGAATTTGTACTGCCATGATAGATGACCTTTCCCATCTATATTTTGGCATGAATTTTTCCTTTATTCCCAATTTAGTAGAATTTTCAGAGTTGGAAGTAACTTTAGTGACTTTCTGGACCAATCTACACTAAAAAAAAGTTAAATTATAACATTCTACATGATAAAAAGGTATGTGTAGAGTAGAGGAGGTATCTCTGTTCTAGATGATGTTTTTAGGCTTTAGCTTTGTCATGGGAATATTTAATGAGTGATTTTGAACTTTAATAGAAATCTTTGTTCAGTTCTTCATTTCATTTTGTAAGAAGTATTTCAGCTCTTAAGGAAGCCACCACTCTAGGCATAAGATTTTTAAAAATATTGTAAGGTTGTCTATGGCTCTTCAAAATGAGAATTAAATATCAATATGACAAGTATTTATTAAGATTCTACTAGGTGCCAATTACTATGCCAACTACGGGGCATTTTTAAAAAAAGAAAAGAAACAATCCTGTCCTCATGGACCTTGTATTCCATCACAATAAAAACAATACAATTATATGTGTATGTATGTCCTTTAATAGAAGAACAAAGGAATTTACATCAATCTAAGTCTTTTGGGAGCCCACTGAAGGAAAACAAAGATTCAAAGGAGATGTTTGAATAATATCCTTTAAGGAACAGGAATTAGCCTGGAAAGCTTTACAATCAAACATGATTTAAGGAAGGTGACAAGGTACCCTAAGTAATATATTTTAACAAAGACAGAAGTAAGTGCTAAAGAAAATACTGAGTTGATTTCCTAACTTTACTAAAAAATAAAGAAACAAAAGCAAATATTAGGGAGAGCTAGTAGGTGCTTTGCAGGAATCTGAGAGAGATCTCCTTTTAGAAGAATAAAATCTGGACCTTCTAAGGAACTCAAGAAGGACTCCCTAACTTCCTATTAAAATACAAAGAGTGATGAGGAGGGGGGAGAGAGAAAAAAAGATGAAGAAGGGACTATTTAGGACAATTTTTTATTCAGCTTAAGAACTGTCTGAGAAAGAGAAAAAGTATAGAAGGAATAATTCTAGAACTGATGCATAAGATAATTTGAGAGGCAGCCTTGCACTTCCCCAGTGAATTCACAGTGGTTCCTAATTTTTTTTTCTTCTAGGGAGAATCAAATAAAAGGAAATTCTAGTCAAGAGTAGTACACATGACTATGTTGCCTATTTGTGGTAAATTACATATTGTCAGTGTAATACTAAAAATTCTCTTGTTCATAAGTAGAACTAAATACCTGATCTTTTTTTAATGAGTATAACCTGTAAGTTTCCTATAAACAGCTGAATTTGGTATGTGATTTTACAAATAAATATAAATATCCTTTTTCCCAATAGAATTGACAAACATACAATAATCAAATTTTGAATAGATGAAACAAAATTTCTCACTGAACACTGTAACAATATGAAACCAGTTCATTGTTATTCTAAACTATATACATATATGCATATATAGATAGATAGAGAGAGAGAGTTATAGATTGTATCTTGTTAATGTGATACTAAAAGTTCTCTTATCCATAAGTAGAACTGAATACTTGCATTCTATAAACAGCTGAATTGGATTGTGGTTTTCTATATAAATATAAATAACCTTCTTATCTTTTTTCAACAGAATCGCCTAACACAAAGTAATCAAATTTTAAATAAATGAAATAAAAATGTTAATCGAACGTTGTATTATGCTCAACACTATGAAATCAGTTCATTTTAAGTTTATATAATACGCCCACATGTATAATATGTACATGTGTGTATGTATATACCTTTACATGTGTATTCACATAAACTCATGAAAAACCAGACAAGCAAAAACAATTTTGAGGGAATGAAAATCAGACCTTTTTAGTGTTCCAAATCAAGACTAACTATAAGAATCCAGAATTGCTTTCTAATCATAATGAATAATAATAGAGTTGTGAGGGTGAAATGGGATAATATTTGTGAAACACATAGTATAGTTCTTGGCATATAGTAGGCATTTGATATATACTTATTCTTTTTTCCTTTCCTAGTCAAGAGTGTAGATGTTTCTAGGTCAGCGATCCTGCAGATCAATAGGCATTCACCCACTGATGAACGGACAGGAAACACATCTCAAAAAAATCCACTTTTGAGATTCAAAGATTCATCTTGAGGTTTAATCAAGTATTTATAGTATTGCCAACGAAAACCCACCTTTTCAAATTCATTTAACATACATAATCAATCAATCAATCAACAAACACTTATTAAATGACCAGCTGCTGTGCAATGCACTGGGGAAACAGAGCCCAAAAGAAAGCAGTCTCTTTTTTATGTCAAAGGATTTACATCCTACCCAGAGACACGTACACATAAAACTATGTCCAAAATGCTTGTCCAAGGTAACTTAAGGGGGGAGGCACTAGCAGCTGGAGGGATCAGAAAATGCTTCATGTAGGTAGACTAATGTTGAAAATATACTTCTAAAGAAATGTAGCTCAAGATGACGTCCTAAAATATAACAAAAATGCTAATAAAATGCCATAATTAGAACTTCCCAACTGAGTAGGATAAATCCAAATGTTTCCATATGGAACTTAAAAGAACATTACTTTCTTTAGCATACATTTACCTAGCTACAAGATAATTTTGTACTCTATGCATGTGCCTATGAATTCAAGTTTGTAGTTGTCAGTATTCAGAGATTTTGAAAGAACAACAAGAGGAAGTCAATATATTGTCCCCAGTAAAAACTAGGAAATGAAGGGACCACTGAGTATAGGAATAATCGCCTCACATGTTCATTGAGCACTGGCTTCACAAGGCTTGTCTTACTGATTCACTGTCCACAGTACCTCCAATCTATGTAAGTACCTAGTAGGTTCCTTTGTTGTATTCAATATCCTACCCTAGCCCTACAGAAAGCCTTCAGTGTATCTATAAAATTATTTAAAGTAACTCAAAATTATTTATCTGGATTTCACAATATGGTTTTTGGGTATGCTTGTTCTATTCCTGTTTTTGTGATCCAAACTTATTTGTGAAATAACTTTAAGTTTTCAAAATCTTAAACTGCAGGTTTAGAACAAGAAAAAAGATATATGGGACTGCTAATTGCTAGGATGCATATTATTTCTAAATCCAGAATGCTTTAAAAAAAATGAACACCTTTATAATTTAATTGAGTTGTCATATAAAGAAAAACATTCCATGAAGTCCATTAAACTCAGATAAGAGAATAAGGATTTGGAAAATTTGGTTTGAAAGAGTTCCCATAATTATAGGACTTAACTTTTATCTCCACTTTAGCTCAAAGTCATCAGAACGACTTTTATATAAAAGTATTTCAGTGAGTGATAGGAACAAAACTTGCCTTGTACTGTTTTAAAACTCATTAGTCCATGAAATAACTTTATCCTTCCAAGCCTGGACAGTAGAACATATATTTTTGCATTATCTGTGTTATTTAGACTAGCCGTCATTAGACATTTGGATCAAATGTCTAGAAATTTGTTGGTTGAATTAGACTGAGGAATCAGGTATCCTATCCTCATAGCCTAATGTAACTAATTGGCATCCCTTTGTAACTCAGTACTTTTGGTGACAATTGTCCTTAAACTAGCACAAATTTAATCTAATTTATGTAAACTATAGAATGGTAATTCAAACTTAAAGAAAAGAGTAAGGTATTCTCTACCCAAAGTTAACGTATTCAAAAAACAAAAGCCTTATATGGTTAGGATCAAATACATATAAAACCATTTGTTTTATCTTTTTACAAGTGAAAGTAGATCAGTGAAAAATTATACTATTTCATCATAGGTAACTTCCTTATTGATATTTATCCTTTATATGGATCTCTATTCTTATAAGCTAATGAAATTTGTGATAGAAAGGAAATATTTTAATTACATTTCCCCAAATGATGCCACAGCAAAAAAAAAAACAAACCAAAACTATAATAAAAAGGGCTTTTAAAATAATATATTATTGTAGTTGTCATGAACTGTCCCTATAAATATACAATATATGCATAGTAAATGCATAAATCATTATTTTAAGCTCATTAGAATGAGAGATTATAGAATTTAACCATGACCTTTCCTTTATCTTGAAAGCATTCCATAACTTTAGGCTGCCTTGTAGGACTTAGAAATATGTTGGATCGTACAGTTCATACCAAGAAGCAATCTAGAAATTTTAAAAGACTTTTTGACCTTCGGGAGCTAAGTGGTATACATTTAGCCATTATGTGAGAATTATCAGAGTCAAATCATGTCCAATATTACTATGCTATTTTCTCCTTTACGGAATTAAAATACTTCTCCTACCAATTATTGTTTATCTTAATCTCCTTTAAAAGCATTTGTTTCTTAAATAATGTCCTTAAACATTCCTTCACTACATTGAAGAAAACTTCTTCCTCATTTACTTTTTTGAGTAGTTCCCTCCCACTGGTGCCAGAAAAACAATGGTTTACAAGCACTATAGCAGAATAAAATCAAGGAATATTTACCAGTCAAAATTTACCTTTAGAACTTACAAAATCTTCATAGATATAAAAAGCATTTCTTTTCTAAGACTAAAATGTAGAGAATAAATGGAAAAAAGGATAGGGAAGACTGAATAAATGAGAATAATATACTTTCCATTTAAGAAAACAAAAGTAATGATTCCTCTTCATATGAATTTACTTGTATGCAATCTAGGCAATGCAAACTACTTGTATGCCATGTGTGTTCCATGATGCTTTTATATAATGTTTTACAGAAAATACTGTATGGTTTGATCTTTGTTTTCAGATGTATTAATAATAAGCTCAAAATGAAAATAACTATTTTAATCACCTTATTTCTACTAGATTTTTCATTCATTCCATTTCTAAGCATTGAAAAGTTATATTTGTAAGTAAATGTTATTTCTCTATATGTTTATTTCTAACTAATGAGGATACTTGAATCCAATAAAATGTCTTAGTAAATGAAATGCATATCAAACATGTAATTTTAAAAATTATTTTTGCCAAAATATAAATGACTATAAATTGAATATAGATATGTATACATCTACATATACATTTGGACAGGTATATGTTCCCTGGCAAGTTGTTGCTTCTACCTATGACCCTGGAAAATAACTTTGCACATAAAATTTCCTTAACATCTTTAATTAATGAACATAATGCAATTCTACTTACACTTGCATGGAGTTTTCCCTTTTTTGACATCGCTAAAAATTTGTTGCTGAAAACTCCTCGTATTCCTACAATCCCCTGAGACACAGCAAATATTTCCAAAATACCTAGGATGACAGAAATCCCAAAATAAAACACAGATTGCTTGATAATGCTGGGAAGAATTCAATGAATATGTAGCTTCTCCTTATTTTTTATCTTCTTTGCAAAATCTATTTTCTTGTTTTAATCAACATTAACTTTGAAAAAAATTGGTTAGCATCTTATATTATTAATTGTGTGTTCCAAAGATATTAATTAGTCTCTTTTTCTTGCTATCATTACTTGTGTGTTTTCTTGTAAGCAATAATACACATTTACTAAACAGTATTTGATTATATCCTTCCTTTCTAAGGACATACCAGTAGTACTCTCTAATACCCAACATGGTTTTTGGTGATACTTTTTTTTCTAATAAATCCATGTGATTCACTCTTTAAGTAAAGTATATTGAAAAATGAAAACTTTGAAAGTATTACCTCTTTAAATTCAATTTGGCAAATTTTTATGAGATAAGCACATCTTCTAGTTTAAGCTAGTAAATAGTGTATTATGGAAATGATACAGTTCATAAAGTAATATTTGCATTATAGGTATTCAGGAATTGTTGGCTCAATAAAATTAAGTTAATCAGATTCAAGTTTTTATAGCTCTTATGGAAATATAAAAATTCAATTGGAGTTACTTAATTTGTATTATATATACTACAGTTCATTGTTGTTAGAACATTTTATTTGAAAATTACTCAACCATAAGGATGAGGGAGCAAACCACAGATGGCAGAAAATTTTAAGAAGTGAAACAACTTTGATTTAATCCTATAGATTTCAATTTTGAGAATCAATATTATTCCAGAAAAGGAGGATTCTTAGAATATAACTTTAAGCATCATATAGTCATATAAACATCAGGGAAACAAAGGGTGATTATTGTGGAAAGAAATTTCCCCCAGGTTTCCATTTTTCCCATTATCTGAATACTGGAGGAAAAAAAATAAAAGCAAAAGAAGCCTATTTCCTTGCTTTCACATTGTGGATGTAACACTACTTTCAGAAAACCTGGTATATGACACTCCACATTTATATTAAAGTGTGATCACACTTATATCACTGAGGGATTCTCTATTTTACATTAGTTTTCCCAAAGAGTTCCTGAAAAAGTCAGTTCTTTCTGACAAATGGGAAATATTTTTAAATTCTTCAACTTATGTTTAACTTTTCAAGACTTCAGACATTTTCTAAAATGAGGTACACTTAAACATAGTCAGATTGAAAGAAATCTCTCTGCTAAATTCCATGAGATTATCTGGCCAGGTGGTAATTCCCTCAAGAAAGCAGGATTATCTGGAGGATTTTTTAAAAAATCATTCTTAGCTGCTAGTGAACAGCTTTCTTTCAAGGAAAGCAATGGCTTATTTAAAGATGTTCACTTTAAATTAAACTCCTAAAAAAAAAACTTTTAGAAAAAGGAACTTTTTTGCCATTAGAATGTGAGCAAATATGCCAATTACTCAATGAGATATTGTCTTGTCAATTCCAATCTTCAATATGTTTTGAATATTGCTACACTTAAATAAGTCTTCTAGGACAAACTATTTATCAGAGCAGTCAAACTAACATGAGGTTTAAGGACTTATTCTAAGCTTGTTACAAGTGTCGTTTATAAAGAACTCCAGAGAAAGCTTCTATAAGAGTAATATTAATTCGAAAAGAGTATCATTAGTGCCTTTATATGTATAATGTTGCTTTGACTGTGTATGATAGAGAGAGAAAAAAAGGAGAGAGAAAAAAATGACAAAACCCCCAAAATTCAGTGATCTCTCTATGATCTTCCCCCCTTAAACTTATCAACAACTTCACATTCTAAATGTTTGTTATTTGATTTTCAAGAAAATGAACCAAAATTCATAATCCAGAAGAGCTTGGAGAATTTTTAAATGAAATGTACTGTATCTACAAACATTTCTGAGTGCTTTAGTGGAAATATGATCATAGGGAACAACAAAAGAAAATACGTATTGGAAGTACATATCCCCCAAAGTAATAGTTTTAAGAATTTTAGATGAAAGATGACATTGACTTATCTGAATAGAAATGAATTGTTTAGTATATTGTTGATTTCTTATATTAAATCTAGCATTATTTACTCTATTTATTGGCTGAAGTTTTGGAGCAAAAAGTATAGAAAAAGGATTATTACATTTCTTTTGGTGTTATGACCATTATGGGGGAATTAGTCCTGATAAATTAATATCTGGAGAAACTTGGTTTTTTTTTAAATGTACTTGAAATGAGACTTGCTTTAATAAAACACAATATTTAAATACATAGAACCCATTCTTATACTTTTACATTTCCTAGTTTCAAAAGTGTAGTCTATTTGTACAAGGTTGACTAATTCACATAGGCATTAACATAGAACCAGAGCCAGTATTTTAGATCTTCATTTAATATTATGGCAAACACAAAGCAGCACCAAGTAGTGGTTTCATGGTAATTCATTTGTATTGGACATTAGACCATATTTTGCATGTTTATTCCTCCCATACACTCCTAAGAGTTTCTGGAAAGCAAACAATCTTTCATAATTGCTCTACCAAGTCTCAGTAAGTAACTCAGTACTAGATTTGGGGTTATGTGTGGATAATACATGTCTTCATGGAAATGCTCAATTCTACAGTTAGTCAATATCTGTCATAAAGAAGTTAGTAGCTATTTAGATCTCTTGGCCTTGGAAACCTAGAATTACGGATATTGGGATCACATTGTGCTAGCAATCATATATCCCAACCAAAAGGACAATACAGAAACATAATATGTGTTTGACATATATTTGTTGAATAGAAATTAATTGTTGAAATCCATAGCAAGTTAAATTCATATTCTTGGCTTAGAATTCCCATCCTTTCTTTTAATCCCTTTACTTTCCATCTCAGAAACACCCTTCCATTTTCAATGTTCCTTCTAATTACAGAAGAAAATTATCTAAGATAATTTACCCTGAAGTTTTAGTGATTTTGTATGCTATCCCTTCCAAAATGTTTGCATTTTAAAAGGGGATCATTGCAAGGAGAGAGGAATGTTAAATTCAAAGGAATACATAACTAACGATAGCACTGCAAGGAACATAATACTGTGTGTGGAAGATATTTTGAGAAAATAGTATATCCTTTGTGCTTCTCAAAGTGACAAGATATGGGCACCTATTTGTTGCACCTAAGCATAAGGTCAACTTATTGTTCTGAGGTAAATATACTCAATTATGCATCACAATACAGTAAAATAAGAATATTGAAAAGCAGTGAAAAAAATCATTAAGAAAAATAACCTTCTCTCCAATTTTTTCTCCTTCTAGGATATTATTGCCAGAAGAATGTATCTAGGTTCATTTATAAAATCACAAAGAATGTACTTTTTGTACAGGTATAAAACAAGAGATTTAATAATGTAAACAATTACTTCCCTAGTGAATATCTGTTTCTCTGGTCAGAAAGCTATGTAAAAGAAATTATAGCAAAGTGAAGAAATGGAGAAAAATGGGGCAAATTTAGACACCAAACAGCCCTTCTGGAAATCCTCAGAACTATTTGTCCTCCTGAATTACCTTGCATTGCCCAAAACAGATAATCTCTCCTTGTTAATTAAGCCACTGTAAGGCAAGAAAGAATCCTCTTGGGCAGGGGATGGTTTACAATAGTGATCTCTAACATTTGTACTTGAGATGGCATAGTCATTGAGTTTCACTTTCTTTATCTGTGAAATGGGTAGACAGACCATACTTCTCAGGGTTGTTGTAATGCCCAGATGACATGCTATATGTAGAGTACTTGGCTCACTTTGAAAATGTTATACGAATGCTATTATTTGTATCTCCCCATGGCCAGTACAGAGCCCAGCACAGAGTAGATGCTTAATAATTTTTTTAAAGAACCAAAATCATGAGATGACTGTCAATTTTGATTTGACATGGCTCCTAATTCACTTTGGCTGGGAAGAACACAAAACTGTGGTCAATCCAGTTGTGAGCATATGGGTGGTTTTTATTCAATTAAAAAATAGCACTTTGGATAAAATCAAATGATAAAGTTGTTCAATTTCAGGCACATGTTTTTCCTTCATTGAGATGTGGACTTTACCTATATTACAAATCACCCAAGATTTTATAGTTCCCGAGGGATTCTCTGGAGAATTGCTACAAAATTTCAGAAACATTCCCATTTCAGCTATATTTGAAACATATAAGAAAAAGGGGTGTGTGGTGAGGTGGGACAGGATGGAACAAAAACCTTTACAGATCTACTAAATCAATGGAAATCTATTATCCCTTTGTATTTCCAAATAGCAAAGAACTCAATGGGATTTAGAGCTGGAAGAATAAGAGACTATCTTGTACAACATATTCATTTTATAAATTAAAGAAAGGAGTTACAGACCCCAGGGTTTGAACCTACATCTTCTGATTTCTGATTGAGGACTCTTTATTTGAGACCACAGATAAACATATGTGAGAACCTAAGAAAGTGTTTCTTTGATAACTCTTTACAAACCTGAAGCCCCATTCAAATTTTTCCAAACTAAGTGAGAACTCATTGTACCAGGTCTGGAGTCAGAGATGCTAGGTTGGAATCCTAGGTCTACCATTTACTTTACACCTCTGTGGTTTTGAGCAAATCCCTTAATCCCTCTGCCTCAGTTTCCTCATCTATGAAAGAAAGCAGTTGGCCTATAAGGAAGGATTTTTAAGTTCTCTTCCAATCTAAGTCTATGATCCCAAGATCTATCCTTCTGAGTTGCAGAGCTCCAAAAATTTGAAAAATTTCCTAATGTCAAATACTTTTATAACATATATCCACATTCCATCTGTTAAATGTTAATGTCCGAAATAACTCTTTTTGAACTTACAAGAATGTTAGAACAACTTTGCATAGCAAAACTTTATCTTTTCTTGAGGGGCAAGTATATAAAGTGAGCATGTTTTGAATAGTTTTGTCTGGAATACACATTAGTATGGTTCAGTGCTGTTTTAAAAACCTTTTTAATGATGGTTAGCTCTCTTAAATGTGTTCTGTCCCAACCCAATCTCTTCTACTCTCATTGCTCTCTCACTTATAGTTAGTTCTTTGTTCACTCACTTTCCCTGTGCTACAGATTGTTACTTTGGATGGATGAAACCTATGACATGGTCACAATGTAGTATCATGTAAATAATTCTGGATATGGAATTGAAGGACTTAGGTTCAAATCTCACTCTTATTTACTTTGGTATCGTGAACATATCATTACCTGTCAACGGGTCACCATTTCCTCATCTGTGATCCAAACTCATCCTACCATCTCTTTCTATTCTGAATCTTGAGATCCCAAGTAACAGTGCTAACTAACCTATTGGGTTAAAAATACCTGTAGGAGGAAATAAATGAAGCACTGTTAGGTGTGTGTGTGTGTGTGTGTGTGTGTGTATGTGTGTGTGTGTGTGTGTGTGTGTGTGTGTGTGTGTTGAGGGAGGACTATGGCATCACACTGCCTAAAGGCAGATATCAGGGTTTAAACATCCTTGGCATCTTTCAGTATCCAACATAGTGTTGAGTATATAAAAAATTAACAACAATATGGTGAGTAATTTATATTTACAAAGTGTTCTATGGCACATATCACATTTGACATTTACCACAACTCTGTATTATCGTGAAATTTTTATAAATAAGGAAATGAAGACTTGGAGAGTCATAAGTGATTTCTCCCAAGTCACCAAATGGTGAAGCCAGGACTTGGGATTGAGTCTTCTGCCTCCACTCTAATGTATAAGGTATAGTGCTCTCAGCAGAGTTAAAGAATCTTGGGACCAAATACCGCATAAACTCAATACCTATAAAAGTTTTTGGTGGGAGTATATGGAAGGAGTCTTGGCTGTTTTTCTCTGGTACAAAGAAAGGGCTTAATTGTGGGCACAGAGAAAGAAGTCAATAAAGAAGTTACCGTGATATAAAAAAAAATGGTATCAATAAAGCATTAAATTTGCATGTGTTTGAGATAGGATTTAATTGGTGTAGAGAACCACTGGATGAGGAAATACTCTCTACTAATGCACCTTCTCTTCAATTTATAGTTTGAGAGAGTTGCCTAGATCAATACCAAGAAATAAAATTATTTATTTATTGCCACATTTATTGTCACCTTGCCAGTATGTTAGAGGTGAGATTTAAATTCAGGTCTTCCTTGTTCTAGCTAATACGGCAGATGGTCTCTCCAAACTATGAAATAGTATTATAATGAAACCTAGTAACTAAAATCCATTTCTGTTAAAAAGCTTGGGAAGTGTTAACTCTAAAGGGCATCTAATTCCTTAAGAATGATACACAGATATTCATTTTATAGACCAGGAAAGACATGAGAGGCAATGGGTCATAGTGAATCAGACTTCAGAATTCAGGAAGATCTCTATTCAAGTCCTAGTTCTGACATATACTGTGAATCATTTAATTCCTCCATGCCCCAGGCAACTCTTTAAAACCAAATTGCAGAATAATTGCCCATCTACACTGGAAAGAGTTTGTTCCCCACGAGTTCCCTAGACCATTTAAATCCCAGTTCTTCACATTGGCACAAAAAGGAGAAGACAAAAGATCTATGAATTCTGAAGATCTATCCAGCACTGGGATGAAGTAAGAAAGAAATGAGAAAATTAAAACTTGTATTTGGCTGGCATTTAAAGAAAATGACTTCTTTTTATAGAAATATAAAGAGAGGTAGCCAGAGAAAGGCAAGCTAGTATAGTGTAAAGATCCAATAGAAAAGTCAGAAGATTTGGGTCTGATATTGAAAGCATGTGCTCTTGGGAAAGTCTGTCAAACCTCAGTTTCCTCAGCTGTAAAATAGGAGTAATCTCTTCTCTACCTACATTTCAGGGTTGTTGTGAGGCTCAGAAGAAATGTGTATAAAACCCTTGGAAACCTTAATATGTTATAAAAATGCATATTATTATTGCTCCCTTTTTCTTATACAATTCCTAGTTGTTTGAAACACTATATACTAGTCAATGGGACACAACCAAGGTGGAGGATATGTCTGAGTATACCCAGGCTACTCTCTGAAACTATAAACTGAAGAGCACGTGTCAATGATATTCCATTTATAGAGGGAGTTCTTGAACTGGGAAGTTCTTGCACTAAGTCGATCAAAATTACTCTGGGTAAATAAATGATATTCTTAGGTGAAATTCGCTCATATCCGCTGTTCCATAACTTAGTTACCTTCTCCCTTCTTTATCTTGAATAATCTCTTTCATACTCTGCCAACAATGGAACTCCACTCATCTTCCTTTTTTTCTTTTTCTTAACGATTCTTTGTAAAAAAAGGGAATTTGGAAATTAAGGTTTCCTGATCAGAAGTTAATCCCTTTTCTCCTACACAGAACACACATATGCTTCTTTCCTGTTCTGCTTAGACCTTCTCAGATATAGCAGGCCATCTCTTATTCTTCTATGACTAGCTTTCCTTTCAGAATAGAAGATTTGAATTACAATTTGTGCAAGAATTGTTTTCTGTTAGAAATACTTATTGACAAAAACTTACATAAAATATAATCAAAGGGGAAAAATGAAGGGGACTTTAGGGCTCACAAATGCCCAGATTGGGGCAATACTCTAATGTGGTTACATACCAGGGTTGATCTAAAAAAAGACTTGGGGAGAGAAGTAGGAGTGGTAGTTTTGAAACACTGTCTAATGTGAATTCCTCCTTTGGAGGAACTAAGGAGGCTATGGGAGGTGGAAAAGGTGGGAGGCTGACAACCAACTGTGGATCCTGAAGCAAGGGCTGAAAGAGTTTCTGATGCTAATGATTAGCGTGGAGTAGAGTGGAGTGCAATGGAAAATGTCTTTCCCACAAATCCCAGGGTAGGATCCCTTCACCCCAGCAGGCATAACAGCAGGAGAAAACATGATTGAATGAAAGGGTTCTGGCAGGGGGCACACTAAAATATATTACCATGCATTCCCTGGATCTTGGAGGAGGGAAACAGTTCTTATGTTGGTAGGAGATGCATGTCCATTTTCTGGAGACCAAAATCCAAAGCCCACTCTCTCTCATCTCTGGCAGTTAGGAATAGTCGTCCATTTATTTCAGTCAGTTACACTAGACCTTCCACCTTATCTAGCTATAAGAGATAGTCTCAGGAGTCCAGAACATGAGGCACTAAGACTGCACAGCTTTACATTGGTACTGAATAGCCCACATCATGGGGGGACCATGGGATACAAGACTTGATCCTCAGATTCACTGTGCTAGGTAGGGATCAACACATTGTTAAAATATCTGGGCCTTGGAAGTTTTTCTTAATCCCAAAGAAGAGGCATTCCAGTACACATGTTTATGGTAAAGTATCCCTCCTCCAGAACTGGAGCATTCAGTATTAGTCTGCTTTTCTTCTGTCTTCAGCCTTCTGGAAGCTGCTTGGGCTAGAGTTAGTTTTGCTACACCCTCTTAGTATGCCTTCTCAAACAGTGCCTGCGCCTATGGCCTGAAAGATCCTAGGATCATAGATTTGGAACTGGATGGGACCTTAGAGGTAATATATAGTAAAATCCTCCCTTTTTCCACATGGGGAAACTGAGGCTTAGAGGTCAAGTTCCTGAAACTGGCAAGTCTGTAAAGTGATTGAGTTGATCTGGAAGCACCTAAATCAACACATAGTTTTAAGATTTAGAGTCTGTGTTAGCTATGAGTCTAAGAGACACTGAAGAAAAGGGAAGCTGAGAAGTCATAAGATGATAGTTTAGTTACTTTCTCTCTCTCTTTCTCTCTCTCTCTCTCTCTCTCTCTCTCTCTCTCTCTCTCTCTCTCTCCTTCTTCTCCTTATCTATCCATTCAGATTCTTACTTAAAATCTTCCCGGTGGAAATTTTATTTTATGTTCCCACTGGTAAATAATTTCTTAGGGCTGATTTGCCAGTGTAGGAGACCCAAACAACCCGTAAACCCAGTGGGTTAGTGTTAAAGAAGAAAAGCAGAACTCAGTTCAATTTGCATAAATGAGATGCTAAAAGTAGTATTTGAAGGATAAAAAAATGGTAGAAGAAGGGAGGCACTTTTAGAGGTGCTTCATAAATTTCATTTAAAGACTGACAGAAGGGAGTTCTAAACTTGGCAAAGTCATATCCAACGCAGGGTTCGTTTCAAAAAAAAGAGCTTTGAATATTGAAGCCCTGACATTCTATCACTTATATTCCAGTCCTGTCTCCCCTTCCTTTTTCTTCATAAATTAAAAAAAAAAAAAAAAAACAAAACTGTCCTCTCATCTACTTCCAGGAATACTAGAGTATGGACAGCCATTATTACAAAGAGCTGCAAATAGCCCACTTGATTTTCATTCTGATGTCAATCAAATCGCCTTGCTAAACGTGCCTGTTGGTAGAATCACCATTTTCGGGGTTTTTAGCTAATACAGCATGTGGTGGACATTGGGGGTGAAAGCGGGTGTTAGATTTCTATTAGGATTTTTGTGGAGACAGTTTGCTCGTTGTATTTTGCAGTCTTGTATTTTGCGCTGAGGCTTTTGGGGCACTGGGGGCAAGGATGTGCTTTAATTCTTAATGAGAATTACGGCCATGCAAGAAATTCTGAGCTAAAGAGAAATTCATTGAGGAGAGGAGCTAGGTAGGAAGGGGAAAGAGTACGGTGGAGGACAGGAGGAAAGCAAGTCTTTTTCGGCCCCTCCTCCCCCCTTTGTGGTTCTGATTGCCATCCTATAGCATGACTGGTGTTTACATTTAGAGGATGGGGGAAGAGGCTAAGCTACCCGCAGACCTGAGCCGTAGGTATCTAGCTACGAATACACATACCCACATAGCGTGTGTCTGTGTGTCTAGGAAAGATGGGTCCCCACCCCGCTGGAGTGATCAGAACTAGCACGGGTTCGGGTGCCAGTGCCCAAGGGTCGGAAAGGTTGTCTTGATTTCCCTGAACTCGCCAGTTTTCTCCCAGTTCGCCCGACACTTGGGGCGGCGGGGTCTAGTATTAGCAAACAACTTACTTAGCATATTGGCTTCGTGGGAGCCGTTGACTTTGCCATCCGGATGGATCTGCAGATGGAAACCGATACCAACTCTGCAGTAGAGACTGCCAGTCCGACGCCCTGACGGGCTCCACTGAAAGCTGCTCCGCTCCGAGTCGCTGCCTTTAATTCCCAGGGAAGAAGAGGAGGAAGCAGATGAGGATGATGAAGACGAAGGACTCAAGGAAAAAGTGCTGTTTCTACCCCTACTGCCGCTGCCCCCTCGATTCCGGTTACTGAGTCCTAGTTGCGCTTTGGGAAGGAGTTGCTTCTCTTCAGCCCAGGAGTTGCGGATCAGGTGGCCGAGGAAGAGAAGGAGGAGGAAGAATAAGCTCATTCTTCCAGACCCAGGAGTCCTAAGAGCATCTTGCGAGGGTCCTCCCGGGATCTTTGGCCCCGGTGCGACTGCGGTGGCAGCGGCTGTGTGCCTATCCTACCCCCCTCTCTGCACTCGGTGGACATAGCCTCAGAGGAGGGGGGGTGGAGAAAAAGAGAGGGGGGAGACAGAAAAGGGGAGGGGGGT
>NC_058135.1:38392230-38442902 GCF_016433145.1 Gracilinanus agilis | reverse complement strand
GGGGGGGGGGGGGGAGAGGAGATTGAGGACAACACAACCCGAACAAATCTCAAACGGTGGCCCAGAGATATTTATAACAGGAGTGATCTCACTGCTTGATGCATGCCTGCGAAGCTAGAAGACCTTTCTCCTCCATCCGCTGCTTTGTGTAGGAGCCGGCCAGTGCGGTGAGAGAGTCTCGCTGGGGGAGGAGATGAGGAGGGGAGGGTGGGGGAGTAGGGGGTGGAAGGAGAAGGAAAAAGATGATAAGGAGAAACAGGAAGAAAAAACCTGTACCCTCAACTCATTTAAGGGAGGGCCACAGCCAATAGCTCTCATTCACTACAGACACAGGGTTAATCCCCAATCCCACCGCAAAGCCTGGGAATCCCTGGCACAAGCAAGACAGATCTTCCGGCAGTCAGTGGCGGAAATAGGTGATTTAAACATGGAAATGTGCCAGCCTCCCTGCCCCTCCCCTTGCCCTCACCATACACACATCAGAAATACCTCCTACCTCAACCCAGTTCACCCATCTCCCATTCACAAGCAAATAACTAAACTCCTTTGCCTTCCCATCTCCCTGAAGACCCCCTTAAAACCGAAATATTTTCCCTCAAGGAATCCCTACCAGTCCTGAAGCACAGTAGAACTCAAAGCCAGAAAGGGACTTCTCTGCTCTAGAAACTCCACTTGAGCAGAGAGGTTCTGTCTCTGGCTTCTCATTTCTAATTTCTAGAGATTTTGGTGGGAAACAGGAAGAGGAGGGGGAAAGATCAAATACTTTCAGGTTAACTAAGCCCCAGACTAGTTAATTTCTGCACTTAAGAGATCCATCTAGACCAGCATGTATTGATGCCCATGTAGGATCTCAGAATGGAAAGGTTCTTCTAATTCTCCTCCCTGAGTACAAACTCTACTTACAAAGGTCCTGAACAAGAACTAGCATAATACCTGGACTCTAGTAAGCACTTCATAAATGTTTGTTTGTTTACTGATTGATTGATCTTCTAGCCACACATTTGAAATGCTCCAGTGATGAAAAACTCACTAGCAATGCTATCAATATATGTTTGTTTTGCCATTCATCTAATAGACTGTTTGGGGGTACATAAATACATACACTCGATCACTTGGATTATATACATGGAAGGACAGAGTGTGGGTCAGTACAGAGGTTGGTCTTAGTTCTCCTCTCTCCCACGAGGTTTCCTTTCTCCTTGGTGTATGAAGATCTGCAAATTGAAGAAGTATACTGTTTGATTAATGATAGACAGTTTCTGATTTTAACCTTAAGAAAACTGAGAATAGAGGATTTCTTTTTATATAATGCTTTAATTGTCATTTATCTGAAAAATATACCTTACTTGTATTCTTGGAATAGTTTGCAAATATGCTAAAGCTACAAACTACATTCTGATATGTTATTCGCTGTTAAATTTTAACAAAAAGGCCACATTATAGATTCGTAATTCTAGTTAACACAAGTCAGGAGTAAGTTTGATTCTTTTTAGCTTTATAGATCATTAAGGAACCAAATAAAGTTTCCTATCTAAACAATGAAGAATACATAGAACCTATTCAGACATTTCAGAACTGAAATTATTCCAAGTACTTAGCATCAAGTCCACTAGAGAATCACTTTACCAAAGTGTTGGAGTCATTGTCAATGAGAAAGAAAACATACATCCAGAAAGTGAATGTGCATGCGGATAACATCACCAAATAAAGAAATACAATAACTTTAAAAAGAAACAAAGAAAAGACAAAAACTCATAGTCAAGAACTAAATAAAACCCTATGGCTATTTAATGTTCAAGCAGTGCCTGAGATCTGGCTACCTTTCAGTAGACAAATGGTGCAAAATCAATTCTTAAATGTTAGGTTTTTTAGTTTGTTTTTAGTACAGAAATTCCAAAGAGTATTTGATTTCTTATTGCTTCATAAAGGAGGAGGCTGAACAGGCCAGTGAATGGAGGACTGGCAAAGTTTCCCAATGATAGAGCCAGATACTTTCACATTTCCCTAGTGTACTAGTAGATCTGTGAGAAATTAAAATAAGAATACTTTGACTCTGTATGATTCTGTTAAAATATTTATCCTAATTATTAAATTGTATCATTAGCATCTGAAGCAAAAAATATTTTCTTTTACTTTTCTGTTTTTCCCTGGACAGTGACCATGCAGAAATCTCTAGAGCTTTCTACATCTGAAAGGGGAAGAAAGTTCTGTCTTTGGGCCAGTTAACACTGAAGAGAACTAAGGGCTTTCTCTCATTCTTTGCGAACTTTGACTCAAAAAAAAAAAAAGTATCTGAGACTATGGTTTGGGAGCAAAAGAGTAAGAGATACTGTTCCCACAGGGACCTAAAGGATTTCTATGTCCACTCCAACTTTCGAACTTACTTCTGGACCAAGTAAGGGGTTTCTGGGATGCTACATGCTTGTAGCTGGTTAGACAAATCAAACCTGATGATTTCTGATTATATCCTGATTCATGCCTATGTCACACTGAGGGACTCCCTCTTACCAGTGCAGTTCCCTATCTACTCTGAAACTTCAGTTACAGTGAGTTTCATAAGGCCATGAGAAAGATTAAGTGACTTTCCCAGGGTCTGATAACTGATACATGTCAGAGGAGAGAAAGAGAGAGATTGGAACCCAGGACTTCCTAACTCCAAGGCCGGCCACACCTCCTCTTTGAATGTGTATGGACTTACACTCATTTATAAGCCATATTGGTGTTGGAGTACGAAGAATCCCGGTGAAGATGAATAGAGAACCAGAGAACAGGACAATAAAGTAATTGTTTAGGTTAAAGGTCTGCAAAGGTCCTTTAGATAGCCATGTTCTCCCTGCTGGTCGACTGAACCAATTTTAAAATGTTTCTAGTCTGTTTCAATGGCTAAGCCCGCAGATCAAGCTGTCCGTGTAGAGGCAGCGCATACTCCCCCCGGATCTAGAGACTTGTTCCCCAAGAGTACTTCTAGTCTCTAAAAAGATGATCTCAGTCTGACTGCACTGAGCTCAGTTCCTGTTAATGGCCCAGAGAAGAAAGCTGCTCACACTTTCTCTCTAGCGAGCATCTACAGCTTCACTTAAAAAGCCCCCAAGCCGAGAGCTGCTTTCTGCCCTTTTATCAACTCCCGGGTCGCTCGGATGCATCTGGAAGCCTCATTATGGGTCAAAAGGCTGCTGCACAGAATTTGCCTTACTAACCACTCGGCTAAATGGGTATAGTTAATTACCTACAAATTACTCAGTCACTGACATCAAGGTCAGGGAGAAAATGTATTGGAGCAGCTTAACTTGCAGAAATAAACTAAACACGGAGACACTTTGCTTTCGATGACAAAGTGAAGAAAATTCCCCAAATCTACGGAAACTGGTTCCAGGCCCTGGGAGAGCGCTGTGGGCTGGCTGGAGGGCTGGGGCACCTTAGCTTCTCCTGACTGGCTCCCGCTTCCCTAGCTGTCTAATGGCATCCATTCGCCTTGCAGGCTTGGTAGACTTCTTTCTGTGAATTACTGGATAGTCTACTTGCATTCCTTCCCCCTAGAATGCAAACCGAGGCTGCTACCAGAACCCAGAGTAGCCCTTTTCCTTGTTAATCAGTCAGTATTCAGAGTGAGTAAATAAGTCCACAGTGAATTCAGGAAGGGAATTGTTAGTTACCTTCAGCGTGAGGTTGGAGCCCAGGAAGCCACGGGGAGAAAAAGCTGGGTCCAAACGAAGAGGACTCTAGCTGGGGTTTGCCTTCTTCGCTACATACTACTACCCTCTTGGATTCCTCCCTCAAATCCGAGATAATCCAGAAACAAGGCATCTCAGGAGAGCAGCCTAGGAAAACCTTCCCCTCTCCTTCTAGCACACTTTAAGTCACTGAAGATTCAGGGAGTGAGTTCTCGTGATCTCTAGAGGTACAGTGGAGGGTGAGGGGCCACTGCCTCCCAGCACTAAGAGCCAGAAAACCCAGAGTTTGAGGCTCCCCTAATTTAGGGTGTATCAAACCCTCCTAGAAAGAGGGTCAGCCTATGTCTGTTAGGATTAAGTGTACGAGATGTCTGATCTCTTGCAATGCTCAAATGAGATCTCTAAAGCTTTCCCCAGTGTGAGAAGGAAAGGATTCTGTCCCAATAGTACCTGGGTAGGCACATCTTCCAGATGGAACATAAGACTCCTCTCTACCATCTCTACCCACACTTCATGACCCCAGTTAATTTTAGAGAGCCCCTCTCACCCTACTGTGACCTCTTCCTCCATCCCTCCCAGCCTACAGCATTCCACTAAAAGCCTAAATTGGAGGCAGGGAGGGGGTGAGTAGGAGTCGGGAAGTGATCCTGTTGAGGCCTTCTGTCGACACTGCTGCCAGGTCCCTTTCTTTCCACCAGACTTGTCCTCAGATCAGCCAAGTTGGCAGTCAAGACTAGCAAATAGCCTGTGGCAAAAGGGGGAGGCTAAAAGGAGGGCTCAGGTTGAGGGGTGGGTATGGATTGGTGGGAAACAAAGACACAAGGAGAGTGTGTGGTGGAGGGGAACATCACTGCCTGGAGAGAATAGAGAGCTTCCAGGGCCTGGTGGCACTGAGAAATATGATTGGAAACCCCCTGTAGATAGTAAGGCTTTGGCCCAGGAAACTCAACTCACCTTCTCCTAAGGTCCTGATCCCTCTGAGTAAGCATCTGTTCTCTTAATAGGGGACAGGAGGCTACTAGTCTCTTCTTTGCAGAAGGGGCTTGTGAGGGAGAGGTGGGGGTGGTGCAAAGAATGGAAAGAGAGAGAAGCAAAGATATTGTTGCTAGAAAGAATGAGAATATTTTTAAAGTTATTTTTAAAAATTCTTCTACACTCTTATATATCTACTTAGTTCCTTATGCTATTTCCCCTCCCCCACCTTTGGAAATGGAGGTGTTTATTCACAAATGACCCCACTATTGGTCATTCTGGGAGCTTTGATCTGCTGTTTCTGACTCACTTTTGCTGAATAAGCAAACCTAGGACAGTTTGCTTATTCCAATGGAGCTCTCAATTCCACAGATCAAAAAATCTACCAGCCTCAGCCTCCTAGGTAGCTGGAATTGCAGGCAGGTCTCTCTCTTTCCTTTTTAAAGTCTCTTTTGTAATTAATCTCTTTTAAGGCAATTGCTTTCTTTTATTTCTTGACTCCCAATCTTAAACCAGCACCATGTACCTGCTGGACACCCATCTTAAGAAACATGGTCCAGCTGCTCTTGAAGTTCTACAAACTTACAGCATAGTCTTTAAACACCTTTTAACCCCTTTGATCAAGCATTTAGACACTCAAGAAGTATTGCTTAAGTGTGCCAGGTACTGTGCTATGTGCTAGGAAAATAAGTACAAAGAATCCTTCCTCTCTCAAGGAGCTTATGTTCTCATGGGAGGTGGGGAGGCAGAGAAAAAAGGATATCTCTAAGTATATATACAATACAAATATAAAATTAGTAAATATGAAGTAGTTAGAATATGAGGTATTTTAGGAGTGAAGGCACCAGTAGATAAAAGCATCTAAAAGGTTTGATCCAGATGTTTCTTTTTTTCTTTTTAAAAAAATTTTAAATAATTCCCAATTACATGTCATAACACATTTCCACACAAGTTTTCTTAAGTTACATGACTGAACTTTTCTCCCCTCTCCCTTCCTTTCCCCACCCTGGTGCTGGCAGGCAATTCAATCTGCGTTATTCATATATTATCATGTAAAACATATTTCCATATTGTTCATTTTTGTAAGTGAATAATCATATAAAACCCAAATCCCAAAACATATACCCTAATAAACAAGTGATAAATGATATGCTTTCATCTTCTGATTCCAACAGTTCTTTCTCTGGAGGTGGATAGCATTCTTTCTCCTAAGTCTCTCAGAATTGTCTTGGATTGGGCAGCTAGGTGGCTAAAGTGGATTGAGAGCTAGATTCAGAGACAAGAGATCCTGGGTTCAAATCTGATATCAGACCCTTCCTGGCTGTGTGATCCTGGGCAAGTCACTTAACCTCCATTGCCTAGCCTGTTCTTCTGCCTTGGAACCAATATTGGTTCCAAGATGGAAGGTAAGTGTTTTAAAAAAAAAGAATTGCCCTGGATTATTGTGTTACAGATAATAGTTGTTAGATCAATCACAGCTGATCCTTCCACAATATTGCTCTTACTGTATGCATTGTTTTCCTGGTCCAGCTTATTTGGCTCTGCATCCATCCATGAAAGTCTTTCCAATTATTTCTGAAATCATCTTGTTCATCATTTCTTACAGCACAGAAGTATTCCATTGCCATTATATAACCATAATTTGTTTAGCTATTAGCCCAATTGATGGACATCCCCTTGATTTCTAATTCTTTGCCACCACAAAAAGAGCAACTATAAATATTGTTTTACAAGTAGGTCCTTCCCCACCCCACTTTTTTTTTTATCTCTCTGGGATACAGACCTAGTAGTGGATCAGAAGATGGTTTTTGAGCAACATCTTACAGGAAGAGTTAACTCCATTTTCCATCAGCTACTCTGCTTAGAAACAATTTACCTCCCCAATTCCCAATGCCTCCATAAGCTTATCACCTGAAATTTTACCACCGTCCCCCCCAAATGAATCAGGTTTTGAGACTCTACACCTTCTCAACTCAACTTCAGTTGCTTCTTCTCTCTGACTGGTGGGCTGAAAGTCAGAACAGCTAGCTCTCCCCAAAGCTTTCTTCTGTGGAGGGCTCACAACTTTCCTGGCAATTCCATTTTCCATCAGCAACTCCACTTAGCTTTAATTCCAGGGAACCATGGGCTCCTGTACCAGGTACCCCCTGGTGTTTTCCCCCACTCCTCAGCTTCTTTTTATATACTGCCTGTTTCCCTCAGATTGTAAGCTCCTTTTCTTATTCATATCCCCAACACTTAGCACAACAGCTAAATAAATGTTTATTGAAATGAGTTGAAAGCTAAGGAGGAAGTATAGTCTGGGCATGGGAAAAGACTGTTGTGAAGGCATCTTTTAATTTCCATCTGGGAGATAGAATATTGTATGTTGAGAAGAAGAGAAAGAAGACCAGTTGGGCTAGATTAGAGTATGTGTGAGAGAGAGGACTGACCAAGGAGCCTGGAAAGATAGATTGGGGGCCTGGTTGTGGAGAGCTTGAAAAGCTAAACAAGGAGGTAATATGAAGCCATTGGAATTAGTTGAGTATGGCAGGTGGTGATGGATGGGGAGGGAGAGGTCATATAGTCAGATTTGCTCTTAAGGAAAACTATTTTGTCAGTGTGTGGGATAGATTGCAGTGGGGGGAAGATTGAGGCAGGAAGACCATTAGAACGTTATTGCTATAATCAGGTGAGAAGTTATTAAAGCCTGAACTCATTGATAGTTCTGTAAATGTAGAGAAAGGGTCAAAAGAGAAACATTTCTCATGGTAGAAATGTCAAGAGTTGACATATCCTAGGGAACAGTTCCTGGTCTCAGTTGCAGCATGTGAAAAATTCATTTTCCTAACTTGACACCATATAACCCTCTACTTTGTTTCAGCCTCTCAGCTCTTTGAATAGAGCTTCACAATCTTTGAGAAGTAAATCCTAAATATCTTAGGAAAGATACCTCTGATTGTGAGAAAGAAGTGGAAAACATCAAAGGCTTTCTATGTGGAGTGAGAGGAACTGAAGACAAAAATGCCAGTGCTATTCTCTTAGGCATGTCTGCCAGTAACAATTTTATTTAATTTAACATTCATCTAATATCTAAACCATTTCTGGCTAACAGTGAGAGATGCATGCTCTTGAACCCAAGATGATGGAAAGTAGCATTCAATAGAATACTGAATAAAGAAAAAATGTGTTAAAGTATAGTTTAGGGGTTAGCATTCTAAAAGCAATAGTCATCATCCTATGCTTTCCTGGAACATCCCCCTCAAGGAGAGAATGGAAAAGGATGTATCATAGTATTATCCCCTTAGGGATAACTTCTGGAGTAGATGGCAATGATTTCATAAATAGAAGGATTAAGTTTGGTTATTATCCTTAATCATTTCCCTTATAAAGGACTGTAATGAATAAGGGGCTGTGGCTAGTAATAATAATAGATGGAGGAGCTAGCTATGAAGAGGAAGGTACTGGCCAGCACCAGAGCTGGGCTTGAAACTGAATATAAATGAATCAAGGATCCAACACCCAGGCTAGCAGAGAGACAGGAGAAACTCTCTGTTGCTAGGTACCAAGCTCCTTTAAGATGAATATTCTATAGCCCCTGTCCCGATGAGGAAGTGACTTCCTATTGGTGTATATAGAAGTTTGACAGGAAGGGAGTATGGCACTTCCTGTCCAACAGTAATGGAGTTTATCCCTGCTGTAGCTCTGGGTCAGAATGAAGTAGTCTCTTTGATAATAAAATAAAATTATTCTTTGGCTAAAGGTTCGTTTGGTTTGCAGGATGTGATGTTAGTATTGTCCTGCAGAAATGGCTCGACCTTATTCTAGCCTAAATCGACCCACGTTCCTGCTCCTACCTCCCTGAATCCCAAAGAGGTATAAGGGCAAAGTGAGAAGTGTAATATAGGATTATTAACATTGCCATGTTTGCTTGGGGCAACCTGTCAATTGTCCTGGATGGAATGTTGACCGTGGCATGAGCCAAAGGGCAAGCACCAACTGCCATTTGGGCCAAGGGTATATAAAGCCCTGGAGACCTAGAGCCGGGTTCTGTTCTTTCCTGACTTCTCCCCTCACCTCTCACTTACCCCATACCCCCTCGGCCCCTGGGTGGTGGGAGTGGGCACGTGGGTACTGGTTAGGCCTAGAATAGGGTTAAACCAATCTTACAGAACAACTTATCAATACTATCAGCACTACTGGCAAACCTTTAGTCAAAGATCAACTTTATTTATTATCCAGAGATCACATCACTCTGACCCAGGGCTGCCTGCTCTGGGTCAGCAGAAAAGCATTGAGACAAGACCTATTAGTATCTTGAGTCATATAATCTTTCACCCTTAGTTCTCAGCACTACCTAACCCTCTTTCCACTGCCTCATTCCGTATATTCCTGTTATCAACAAACCCCTTAGCCTTAGCCTGAGAACTTTGTGGTTTTGCCTACCATCTAAGGCTAAGCAGGGATAACCAAGAGGAAAGGTTCTGATCAGTTTCAGCAGGTATAAACTCCATTGCTGAAGGGCAGGATGTCCAATATCACTTCCTGTCAAACTACAATACCCCAATAGGAGGCTACTTCCTCAGCAGGAAAGGGGCTGGAAATCTGACATCTTAAAGGAGTCTGGTGTCTAGCAGTGAGAATTTCACTTGACACTCAGTTAAGCTGGGTTGGATCCTTGATACATTTATAACCAGTTTCAAGCTCAGCCCAGGTATAGCTCATACCATTCTTTTACAACTAGCACCTTCCTCCTTCTAGTGTTATTACCAGCTTAAGGCCCTTTGACCCACTCATTACAGAAGTGAAGATAGTCAGAGTCTGTCAGCTCTTTATATACCCTGGCTTTCAACTGCCAGGCGGCACTAGCCGCCTGGCTCATGCCAGGTTCCACATTCTAACAAGGACAAACTATCAAGTTGCCCCATGCAAATATGGCAGTATGATTTTCCATATTACAGGACATTGTCTATAAAGGATCATTTTCATAAAGAGAAGGTCTGGAAAGTTTTGGAATTTTTTCCCCAGAGAAATATTATTTGTCAATATTTCTAGCTCTACTAAAAAGAAAATTAAGTTGCTCAAACATAGCAGGATTCAATCAGATCATTTGTTCAGAAAGTAATTTGATCATGATACAAATATGGCCTTGCTGCTTTTACCAAGGATATATAAAATCAAAGAAAGAAATGTTGAAATAAAAGATTAGTAAAGAAATTACAGCAACATGCTAAATTGGTAATCCGTTATGACCAGGTTGAACTTATGCCAGGAAGGCAAGGTTGGCAAGATATTAGGACAATTATAAAAATAATAGATCAGGGGGCAGCTGGGTAGCTCAGTGGATTGAGAGCCAGGCCTAGAGACAGGAGGTCCTAGGTTCAAATCTGACCTCAGACACTTCCCAGCTGTGTGACCCTGAGCAAGTCACTTGACCCCCATTGCCTACCCTTACCACTCTTCCACCAAGGAACTAATACACAGAAGTTAAGGGTTTAAAAAAAAATAATAGATCACCTTAATGATAAAAGCAATAAAAATCTTATGGATACAATAAAGGCTTTTGACAAAATACAACACACATTTATGTTAAAAAAAAAGAAATAAAGTAATCTTTCTCAATATGTTAAGTAGTAGCTCTAAAATCAAAAGCCAGCATTATGTGTAATATTTAAGGGTAAAGCAAGGTTGTCCATTGCCATGATTATTATTTAATATAGTACTAGAAATGCTAATTATGGCAATAAGAAAGAAAATTAATCCAAAGGAACAAATATAGGCATAAAAGGGGAGAAGTGTGTTTTTTACAAATAGGATTTTAGAGAACTTTAGTGGTTCAACTAAAATGAATTAAAATAATTATTTTAGCAAAACAGGACATCAAATAATCAGTCTTAAAAACAAATCCATTCATTTACTATTGGCAATATCCTACAGGAAAATAATTGGGAAAATTCTATTCAAAATAATTGCAGAATGTTTAAAATATTTGGTAATTCATATACAAAGATTCACACAAGAAAATATGCAACCTTTACAGAAGTAAAGATAGACAAATAATTTGAGTTATTATTTTCCCATGATTGGAACATGCAAAAAAAATTAGAAATGACAATACTACCCAATTAATTTAAAAATTCATTGCCATCCATTCAGTACCAAAGGGTAATTTTATACATCTAGAAGTATGATTATTTGTAGAAGCAAAAGATCAAGAATCTCTAAAAGAAATATTCCAAAAAAAAGTGAGAAAAAAAGAGATCTAGTAGTGTCAGACTTACAAATATATTACAATGCACAAATAATTGAAATTACTTTTGTTTAAAAATTGCTTTTAATTTTAAAATTTATTAATTTGTTAGTTTATTAAAATTCCTAAGTATCTCTCTCCATCCATCCCCTCCTTAACACTAGAGAAGATATCATTTGGCTAAAAGGGGTATGCATATTTAAAACTCTGTATTGCTTATTTCTTTTTATTGGTTCTTCACTGATTAGAAAAGTTTCTCAGTGGAATAGAGATCAATGTAAAGAATCTGTACAAATAAAGCCAACAAAGCTAGAATTAAAAGGGAAAGAGCTACTTGGGAAATGAAATTTTGCAGCAATGTTTTCTGATGATCATTTAATATAAAACTATTTAGAATATTTATTTAAATATATAAGAATGAGGCATTCCCCAATATATAAATGATCAAAGGATGGGAATAGTCAGGTCCCAATAGAAAAAAAAAACAATGCAAGTTGTCAACTAATAAGAGAAATGCAAATTAAAACATCTTCAAGATTCTATCTTTTGTCCATCAGTGTGGCTAAAAAAAATGACAATTGATGCAGGGGATATAGATGGTCAAACACACTAATAGTGTGAATCTGTGAACTAGTCTAGCCATTTTGCAATACAAACCATTTCAGTTATTTACAATTATGCTCGTAAAAGGCACTCAACTGTGCATATCCTTGTGACTTAACGGATACTACTTACTGATACTGATATCCCAAAGAGACTGAATAAAGGGGAAAGGATCCAAGTGTATATAATCATTTACAGCAATATGGGTGGGGGTGTTACATGAAGGGGATAATCTTGGCAAGGAGAAGGATCATCTCTTTACCAAAAAGTGGAAGAAAAGATGAAATAAAATTCACAGATATATGAAATGGGAAGTTTGGGATAAAAGGGAGCTTGCCCTAAATAATCCCAGGTCTTTCTTGAAGTATGAAGTATTCAGTTGAGATAGAGGGGTAGAGGGTTCTGTGAGAAGTTTTAGATGACAAGAAGGGGTTTAGAATAATCACGATGGTGAGTAGGATGGATAACTTATTAAGAAGGAGTAGACATATTGCCTTGGTACAATATTTGGCCCTGGCTTCTTGGCTTCATGCTTTCTTTTCTCTCCATTCAACAGCATGCTAGAAGAAATTAAATGAAGTGGATGGTAGGATTAAGCCAGGGTTGTGGTTTGACAAAATTTTTCAGTAATGGAACAAGGAGGAATGGAGAGTGGAAAATTCAACATTGAACAAGTACATATAGAAGTCAAGATTGAAGAGGGGAGAAGAACATAGATACGACTTAGCTGATTGCCAAAGGAAGGAATGAGCACCAGAGTAATGAGATGGCATGGTGAGAGGAGAAAATAGGTTCATGAGTAATGAAATATAGAAATAAATGGAGTGACAAAAGATAATGATCATATAAAGGAATTTTTCTCTCCCGAATCTGAAAATGTCTATGAAAAATGGTTATAGATCAAACTCAGCATTAGATACAATATTTCTCGCCCTCCCTCCCCCATTGTAACTTGGTTATCTTCCTTGACCAAGAGGTGCATCATGATAGAAAATATAATGCATTAGGTTCACTATCATGGTACTATTTAGTCATTCAAATGTATGTCACCAGTCTTGCTTCTAAGCATTGTATTCTACATTTTGTATCTCCTTCAAACCTAGCACTATGCTATTTACTAGCAGAGACCCCAGAAATAATATTGAATGGCTAGTTAAAGACATGGATGAATGAATGCAATGTAGAAAAGTATAAGACATTATAAAAGGTGGCTTAATAGATATGTGTGTTTTCTTCCAAAAGAGACAAAATGTTAACATTTTTAGTAAATGTACTGATTTGTTCTTCATTTGGAGATCTGCAAGTTGGACCAAGGTGTGTATGTAGATGCATGTGTAAATGTATTTGTATATGTGTCATGTGCCTCACTGCTATTCTTAATTACAGTAGTCAATTTTCAAAAATTGTTTTTGTTTTCTCCTTCAGTTCCCTGGCTCTTGGCAGGATACATCAGGAAAACACCTGTTGTCTGATTATAGAGAGAAACACCTGTCAGTGAAAGCACTAAGGACTGACATGGGGCCTGTCAATACCCTCTTGGGAGTCTTGGATATTGTGGGGATAAAGGAATAGGCACCTGTTCAGGACCATTGGAGGCTGAATGACAGCTTATTGACTTCTGACAGATGATGTCAATAAATCCCTCCTTCCCCCTGCACTGAGATCTGAGGCTTCAACATCTGTTAAGAGGCAATGTTTGGCCAATTTTTTTCAGGGGGCAAGGGTTGAATTCCTTTTTAGAGCAGAATATAGTGAAATAAATCCTAGGTAGCGAGCTAAGAATGATTCATTTTGTAGATATATTGTGTGAGAGTGCAGGAAGAAAAGTGAGAATATTAGAGAGAGGAAAGACAGGGAGCAAAGGAACAAAGAGAGAAGGGGGAAGGAATGGTAAGGGGAAGAAAAAGAGAGAGACAAAGACACAGACACAGACACAGATACAGACACAGATAGAAACACAGAGAGAGGAGAGAATAGACAGATTTAAAGAGAAATTCATTTTCTTCCTTAGCTTTCAGAACAAACTTGGTATCAAAAATCCTCATTTTACAAATAAGAAATCAGAGACTGGGAACAATAATTTGTTTAAGATAATACAGGCAGTTGAGGAGGAGATCTAGGATTTGTACCAGGAATATCTATCTCTTTCCATTATGTATTGTGATAGACAATGCTTAAAAGTTATTTTTAAAAATGAGGGGGGGAACAAAGCAATTCAGCACAATACAGTTTTAAAAAACCCCTTATCTTCTGTCTTGAAATCAATACTAAACATTGATTAAGAGTTAATCGAGTTTTGACATAGAGCTAGGAAGACATTTGCTTAAATTTACCTCTGTTACTATGTGACTTCTCTGTGTTTCAGCCACTCATCTTGATTTATCATGATTATTTTGGATTCATTGTTTCAGTTTCCATACTTTGGGAATCTTAAGCATACAAATGGCCTAGCACAAGATATAAATGAAGATTGGGCCCTTGAGGCAATTTCATTGTCTCACTGGCTTCTTCATACCAAGTTTAGTATTCAAGCCATTTCAGCTTCTTAATCCTTTAGTACCTAGGCTTTTATGTTTTTGCTGAATTTTTATGGGCATTCCCTTTACTGAGTCAACATTTATTTATTAAAGGGTGTTATTATTTAAGGAGAGTGAATTATTTGAGTTCAAAGTATTTTCCTTCTATTTTTTCTGTTGCCAAAGGAGGGAAATAGCCCTCTGGTTTTCTTCTCCATCACTTTGACCCATTTTCCCTCCTATGAAGAAGGAGGCAACTGAGAAAAGGAGGTCACCTGGGAAAAGGAGGAATGGTGCTCCTGTTATCTCTTTGCCTCTTCTTTCTTCTACTGCTCCAAAAATTCTTATTTCCTTTGTGAGCACCCTGATAAAATTAATACTGACATGGGAGGCTATAACATGGGGTTAGTTTTGTAGAAGTGCGTATTGTTGTTTATTGTATCCACACTTTAAAATAATAAAGCCATTTTTGGTCATCTTAACATTTCTTTCAATGTCGCCAGGAGAACTAAGTGAGAGCTGCTTAAGCATTTAGCTCTTTCTGAATCAAGCAAGAAAACTTTTTTTTAACAGCTGGAATGTTTATAATATTTTGCAATCAATAACAACTAATATAAGATAGATAAATGTAATCAGGAGTTGTTGGAGACCTTTGATGGACTGGAGGAATTTCCTAATGTTTCTCTACCTGAAGACAATCCCTCCCATTTTAAAGAGGGGGTAGAAGAGTCCTCTTACTAGGCAACTAATATATGTCAGCAACTGGAGCAGGGGAGACTGGTCCAGATAAGAATGAGAAAAAGAAAAGGCTGTAACAGACTCGGGTTTATTTTTTAAGATACTGATTACTCCCAGTAGACAGCCCATTAAAAAAAACCAACAACTTCCAAAGATGTAGTTAGCCAGTGTTCAGAATGGTCATATATGCTCTGCTGTTTCTTCAAAGCACACATCATTGTAACTTACACATCATCACAATTAATCAGCAAACATGTTCTCAGCTTCTTATAGAAGGATACATGTAAACAAGATAATGGAGTCTGCACGTGTTTCAGACTGCCATTACATGCAAAATATTGATCATTGTAATTTTTGTGGGCAAAGATCTAAAATCAAAATGTGTTCCCATCAATTGTAAAAGAGCTAGAAAAACTCTGGGCTTTTTTAATTTTTGGAATGCCCTAGAATATGGTGCCATACATGAAGACAATAATGACAAATTCAGAGAAACTTGGGGAAATTTGTATGAACTTATGTAGAGTGAAACAATTTGGATTGGGGGACAATTTTCACAATGCTATAAGGGAAAACATTGTTTTACCTCACTATTTTTTCAATGAGTGAGGGCTTCTATAGTTGGAGAGGAGAGAGCAATGATTTAGTAAGTAGAAAGAGAGATATAAAGGAAAAGAAGGCATTACATTTTAGTAAAAGTTGTCATAGACAATGAAATGATATCAGTGCTAAAGAAATAGGTACCAAATGACATACTGCCCACATTCCTAAAGGAGAAGCTACATGAGTTACAGGAAATAGTAAAATGTTATTAGCGAGAGAACTAAGTCCTTCCCCTCTCAGAAGTAAGTAAATCCAGTAAATGCAAAAATGAGTAAATAAGAAAAAAATTAAGGAGATAAACAAAACTTTACCAAAGTTAGACATGACTGACCTCTGGAAAAAAACTGAATGGGAATAGAAAGGAATATATCTTTTTCTCAGAAGCACATGACACCTTCCCCAAAACTGACCATAATAAGGTACAAAAACTTTACAATCAAATGTAGAAAAGCAAAAATATTAAATGCATCCTTTTCAGACAATAATGCAATAAAAAATTACATTCAACAAAGGGCATCAGAAAGAAAGATGGTGATGAAATAATCATATGCTAAATAATGAAGGGGTCAAAGAACAAATCATGGAAACAACCAATCATTTCATTATAGAGAATGACAATAAGGAAACAAATATCAAAATTTATGAGATGCAGCCAAAGCTGGATATAGGGGTAAATTTATAAGTCTAAATGCTTATATAAATAAAACAGAGAAAAAGCAGATGAATGAATTAGATATGCAACTAAAAAACTAGAAAAAGAGTAAATTAAAAATCCCCAATTAAACACTAAATTGGAAATTCTGAAAATCATAGGAGAGGTAAATGATATCAAAAGCAAGAAGACCATTGAACTAATAAATAAAAGAAGGAGTTGGTTTTATGAAAAAAATAAATAAAATAGATAAACTATTGGTTAATTTGGTTTAAAAAAGGAAAGAAAGACCAAATCACAAGTGTCCAAAATGAAAAAAAAAAGTAGAATCACAACCAATGAAGAAGAAATTAAAGCAATTATTGGGAGTTATTTTGCCCAACTATATATCAATAAATCTGACAATAGAAGTTAAATAGATGAATATTTATAAAACTCTAAATTGTCCGGAATAACAAAAGAGGAAATAGAATACTTCAACCCATCACAGAAAAAGCAATTGAACAAATCATCAAAAAATTCCCTGAGAAAAAAGCTGCAGGGCTAGAGGGATTCACAAGTGAATTCCATTGAACATTCAAAGAACAATTAACATCGATACTACATAAACTATTTGGTACTACACTTGATCTTAGCCAAAAGGCTGAGAAGTGATTATATAAACTATTTGGAAAAAAATAGGGGACTAAAGAATTCTTCTAAATTCTATTATGAGACAAATATAGTGGTTTTTTTTTTATCCTGGGACTCCATTCTAGGAGAATAGGGTCACAACCAGTAGGCAATGGGTCGCTCAGGGTCGCCCAGCTGGGAAGTGTCTGAGCCCGGATTTGAACCTAGGACCTTTCATCTCTAGGCCTGGCTCTCAATCCACTGAGCTAGCCCAGCTGCCCCTACTTTAGGTTGCAGTTTCTTTAGCAGATGTAGTTTTTACAGGGTGGGGTTGCTAGCCCCATGCCCAACCCTCCTCCTTTTTCATCTGGGCTAGGGACCATCCTTGGCCCAGGAGTGGTAAGGGTGGGCGATAGGGGTCAAGTGACTTGCCCAAGGTCACACAGCTGGAAGTGTCTGAGGCCGGACTTGAACCTAGGACCTCCAGTCTCTAGGCCTGGCTCTCAATCCACTGAGCCACCCAGCTGCACAAATATAATAGTGACACCTAAACTAGGAAGAGATAAAACAGAGAAATAAAACTATAGACCACTATCCATAATGAAGATTAATGCAAATTTTCAAATAAAATACTAACAAGGAGATTACAGCAATCATGTGACTAAACACCAAGACCAGGTAGTTTTTATACCAGGAATCTAGGGATGATTCAATATTAGGAAAAATATCTGTATAATTTACCATATCAATAAAAAACAGAAACCACATGATTATCTCAATAGATGCAGAAAAAGCCTTTGACAAAATGTAATGCCAATTTTTTATAAATACATTAGAAAACATTGGATTAAAAGGTACTTTCCTTAAAGTAATAAAGGGAATTCATCTAAAACCTTCAGCAAGCATTTTCTGTAATGGAGATAAGCTAGAATCTCTCCAAATAAGATTAAGGGTGAAGCATGGATGCTCATTATCACAACAACTATTTAATGTTATATTAGAAACAGTAGCTATTGTAATAAGATCAGAAAAAGAAACTGAATGAATTAGAAAAGGTAATGAAAAAACAAAGCTCTCACTCTTTGCAGATTATGTGATGGTATAAGTAGAGAATATCAGAGAACCAATTAAAAATACAAATAGAAGCAAGTAATCAGTTTTAGCAAAGTTTCAGGATACAAAATAAACCCACATAAATCATCAACATTTTTATTTACCATCAACAAAGTCCGCTATCAAGAGATAGAAAAGAAAAATCCATTTAAAATATCTGAAGGCAATACAAAATACTCATAAGTATACCAATAAAAACAAATCCAGCAACTAAATTATAAAATGCTTTTCACATAAATAAAGTCAGACCTAAACAATAAAAAAATATTAATTGCTCATGGATAGCCTGAGTCAATATAATAAAAATGACAATCCTACCTAAATTAATTTACCTATCCAGTGCCATACTAATGAAATTATACAAAAATGATTTCCTAGAATTAGAAAAAACAATAACAAAATTCATCTGGAAAAACAAAAGGTCAAGAATATCAAGGGTAGTGGATTGATGGAATAGGTAGGGAAATCAGTACACACTGGCTAATGACCATGGTAACCTAGGGTTCATTAAACTCAAAGATTCAAGCTACTCGGGGAAGAAATCACTGTTTGACAAAAACTGCTTGTAAAACTGGAAAACAGTATGGCAGAAACTAATCATAGATCAACATCTTACCATACACACCAGGGTAAAGTAAAAAATGGATACTTGATGTAAAAATGAAGGATTATAACATAAACAAATAGGGGAACATGGAAAAGTTTACCTGTCAGTCTTATAGATAAGGGAAGACTGTATGACCAAACAAGACAGAGAAAAGAAATGGATAATTTTGATTACACTAAATTAAAAAGATTTTTTACAAACAAAATTATTATGCCATAAGAAATGATGAACAGGATGAATTCAGACAAACCTGGAAAGATTTATATGAATTGATGAAAATGAAGTGAGCAGAACCAAGAGAACAGTGTATACAGTAACAAAAATATTATGTTGTGATGAACTGTGAAGGGCTAAAAAAGATTCTAAGATATCCCCAAGGGATTCATAATAAAAAAAAATACCATCCATGCCAAAGAAGGAAAGTGATTGCAGATCAAAGCATACCATCCTTCACTTCATTTCCCTCATGAAATTTTTATTATATATGTGATATGTGTCTTCCATCACAAAGTGGGGAATGTGGAGATATGTATTGAATAAAATCATTGACATAACTTATATCAGACTACTTATTGCCTTAGGGAGGGGGGAAGAGAGGGAGAGAGAATCTGAATCACAAAATGTCAGAAGACAATTTTCAAAAATTGTTTCTAAATGTAATTGAAAAAAATTGAATTCTAAAAAACTATGAGGACTTTTATGGTGAGAGGGGAATGAGCAATAACTTAATGGATAGTAATAGAGATGTAAAATAGTATTGACCATACACAATAAAAACAAACAAAAAAAGCAATTTTATTAGTTGGATTTAGTTTTAGAAAGCAGTATAGAGTAATAAAAGAAGTCTATGGTTTCATATGTGGTCCTCTTATTTTTATCTCTTATGAAATATTTGCTAATTGATAAGTTTTTAGTAAAATAATTCAAATTAAAAATTACAATGCTAAAATAACATTTAAAATATTTTAAATGATACTATTTGGCTATCACATATCTTTACATTCAGAAAGGTCAAAAGCTTCTCTTTAGGCTGTTCTGCAAAGTATGTAAGCCATTAAAAGGTCATTTTAAAATATGAATGAAATTTTTTACTTAATTTTGAAAGAAAATGTCAAAGACAAAAAACCTCACAAAATCATAAAGAAATTTATATGAAAAAAATTGAAACTATTTTTGGCTTTTCAACTGCCTTCTTAAGACAGTAATTATTTTCACTGCTAGGAGATATTTAAAGGCAACCAGAGGCAATGGTATGTAATCTTCTCTGACTTTAAATCCTGTAACAGGTGTTGCAGCAATCCATGTGTATAAATCTATAGAATTAACTTGTCTATTCTCTTAAATAAATTAGCTGGGTTTGGGCTTCAGGTTACCAACTCAGAAAACTTTTATAGAAGTCGTCGGGCCACTCTAACATTAATAACTATTTGTCCTAAAAGATTACAACTATCTCAAATGCTTAAAAATGTGTTCAACTTTTCTACCTGTAACAATTTTGTCTCATTTTCCAGATATGTCAAAGTAATTGACTTCATTGAAAAGATCTTTATTATACTTTAAACTCCTTAGAATAATTGGAAGATAAGCCTAAAACAAAAACAAACCATATGATTAAGAGAAACTACGTTACACACATAATAGTTGATCATGAAACATACACATATTGGTCAATGGAGAAATAGATATATGATCTGGAACCAATTCTATTCTGTATTGAAAAGATAGAAAGCAAGGGAAAAAGCTTTTCCAGAGGTTTGTGATTTACTCTGCATAGCTGGGTTGGCTCACACATGGAACCAAACAGGAAAGATTCCAGTAGAGTGTGGGGAAAGGATTTAAGGGAGACTCAGAGCAACAGTTGGGAGAAGTGTTCTTGTCGCTCAGAGAGTTTGGAGGGAAAACTTCCTGCTGTTGGAGACCTGCCTTTCTGTGGGAAGTCATTTGCTCTGATCCTGAGATTCTCCATCATCCATCCCATCTTATCCACTCCGATTTCTCCTGTTCCTATCAACCAGTTCCCATGTTCCAGGTGACTAAGAGATTTCATCTTGCTGAGGAAAGCTAGCCAGAGCCCATAGACTTTCTGCCTGGAGGTATGGTTGAGGCCATATTTGTCTAAGCCCACCAGGGTGAATTCATCATCTACCTCACCTCTATCTTCTCCTACTGATCTATTAATGTTTTGGATGGCCAATAGGTCAGGAAGCTAGATAGGCCTTTGGGGGGTCTAGACAGAGTAGAACAGGTAGCCTCAAGAAATAGAAGAGGGGATCGTGAGAGCCCCATAGTTTGGAAGGAGGAAATTAGAAACCTAGTATTAGGGACTCCGATCTCTGGCCCTCCATCCTTTCCCTTTGTTGAACTATTTTAACTATTTTAATAAATCAAACTACTATTTATACCAAGAATACTGTAGTCAGGTTGCGTTTTCCTGTCAGACCAGCCTACAATCTGATACAGACAAACCAGATAAATTATTACTGGACTATCATCAGTCTAGGTCCAGTAATCCCCTTTATTTTAGTATCCAGGCTAGTCCTGCTTTTGTGGGAATAAGAACATGTTGGAGGCTAAACACTCATTTCTTTACTTTCTCATCTCCAAGATCTCCATGGACAGACTAGAATTCTATCTACATAATATACCACAAATATTTGTTGTCTCTAGTTTGACACTTTTTTTTTTAGGAATTCAGAATAAAAGCCACTTTGTCTGGTCACTGTAAAGGAGAGGGTAAAATGTAACTTACTCTTTGCTTGCTTAAGTTTTCCCCACCAAACTGGCTACCCAAAAGATAGACCCAAATAAAAAAAATAATATTTATTTTTTAAAATAGTAAATATAAATCTGGGAAGTTAAGGAGATTAAAATAGTTGGTAAACTATCCCAAAGTCTTTGAGCTCTTTAATTTAGAAGTAAGATCTAATCCCACCTGTCAGAGTTGTGAAAAGCAAATGAGATAGTAGATGTTTAGTAAATATTTGTTTCCTTATTTCCACTGTGAAACAAAGAAGGGAGAGATAAGGCTATTTAATTTGAGGGTTACATCTCACAAGGACAATTACATTGGTTGACATGTAAAAAAATGACAGCTCTTCATTTAAAAAACAATGGTGCTGAAATGTTGAAGGCTATGAAAAAATGATGGCCCATATCCTCCCATTACTAGAGCAAAATCCTACTCATTACCATCAAGGGATGTGCTTATCTTTCTATACTCAGACTGCTTCAATTTGATATGGGTCAGTGGAGAGTGTACTGATCTGGAAGCCAGAAGATGTGGCTCCTAGTCTTATTTTTGTCACCTAATATGTGACATTGGTCTAAAGTCCTAGACCCTTCTGAGCCTCAGTTTATTCATGTGCAAGATGGGAATCATTTGTCCATAACAGAATTTTTCATAACTCTTAAAATTAATGCAATATAAATCCGAGTTATTTTAACTCTCCTGGTGCTATTCTTCTCTTTAGCCACATACTTAGTGCATATACCATATACCCTCTCTATCCAAGATTAAAAAGAGAGAAAAAGTGGGGAGAAAAGATCCTTAGCCAAGATATCCTCTGCTAGGGTTGAATTATTTGCCTAATTGTTTTCTAACAGTTTTCTGCCTAAGGAAGGCAGGAGCATAGTGGATAGGGTGCTAGGCCTGAAGTCAGGAATACCTAAGTCCAAATCAGACACTTACTAATTGTATACAGTTGGACAAGTCATTTAATCTTTGTCTGCCTCAGTTTCTTCAACTGTCAAGTGGGGATAATAATAACATCTACCTGCAAGAGTTGTGAGAATCAAATGAAATATTGGCAAAGTGCTTCAAAGAATACCTTTCATATCGTAGGTATTTAGTAAATATTTGTTTCCTTATTTCCACTGTGAAACAAAGAAGAAGGGGGAGATAAGGCTATTTAATTTAAGGGTTATAACTCATATAGGATCTCTGTCATAAATAACAAGGACAATTATACTAGTTGACATGTAGAAAAATGACAGCTCTTCATTTAAAAACAATGGTGCTGAAATGTTGATGGCTATGAAAAAATGATGGCCCATATCCTCCCATTACTAGAGCAATATCATAAGACACTTATATTGTTTATTACACCAGTGATAGCAGCAATATTTCTTCTAGATAACAAAGACACCTGTCATATAGTGCTACAATGCAGAACAAGACCTCAAAAATCTATCAGGTGGATAGAACACAAAACATTTTTCTCTTGAAATTGAAGCTGGTTTCTTCATATATTAAAACTATAAGGAGTTCTTCTCATGTTAGAGTCCTTAAATTTTTTTTTGTTTTTACATACATTGATATAATTTTTATTTCATCCTCCTTTAAAAATATATTCCTCCTTTGTTTCTCTTAGATTATTTCATTCTTGTCTAATAAATAACAATAATGATCCATCTCTTGTAACAAAGAACAAAAAGGATAGGAATTTTGAAAAAATAAGTCAGTCCATCAAAACCAACCAACTAATCATCCATGCTTGTCATTGTAGACAGCATTCCATTCCAAACCATTGCCTCTTACCACTACTAGGAAGGCAGAAAGGTATATTTTTTCACCTTCTCTTTGGAATCATACTTAGTCATTACATTACATTACAATTCTACAATATACAAGGCTTTATGAATTGACTTGCTTTGTCCTCTCTTTAACTTGCTCTGCTGATCAGCATATATGTTGTTTTCCTGGTTCAGTTCTATAGCAATTCATGCATCTTTTCATGTGTCTCTGAAGTCTTCATAAAGAATATATTTTTCCTCTAAAGGGAAAATATTCACTTATGAAAAAGAAGTTGATTTTTCTCTTGCTATAAACTTTAGCCTGTATCCCATTTACTTTGTTAACAATAATATTCCACATTTATATTGCACTAAAATTTCACAAGGTAGATGGTACAAAGATTGTAGCGATAATTTTACTAATGAGAAATTGAAGCATAGAGAGATTACTTGCCCAGGATTACCTAGTATTGACAGGACTTGAGGTCAGGTCTTATTATTCCCAAATATCAGGGTTTTCCCATTTAATTCTCCTATTAAATTATTTGCCACACTATAAGAGAAGGAAGAAAGTCCAAGTAACTCTAATCATAAAGTACTTAATTTGGTTTTAATTATCTCAAAATAGCATAAGTTATAAAGGAAACATGAATTCCTCTTTCTAGAAGGAAAACTGAGGCAAAGGAAGAATGAATTCTAGTCCTGTCTGTGCTATTAATTAGTTCTGTGAAGTTGGATGAAGCACTTACTCTATGCTTCAGTTTTTTGCATCTATAAAATAAAGAAATTAATCTTGAAAAAAATTGAAAGTTACAGTGATTCCAGTCATTCATGTTTTAAAACAATAAAAATATCATGTAAGTAAAGAATAACAAAACAGAATCCACTTTTTCCTCTTCCAGATACAAGACTCTATTGATTATACTTGAAAATTTTTTCTAACAACCATTTTTCTTTAACATGTGTTCATTTAGATTTAGTTTCCACAAAAAGTCAAGTTGTTAAATTCTTTCCTTAGGAACCAGTAGGATTTCTGGCATTGCTTTTGTCCATTTGGACTAACTATGCTTTGAAGGAAATGTTATAATATTTGCAACAGATTGTTATTTGAGTTTATCAGGCCATAGATAACGAGGATAAATCAAGTTGAACCAACTAAAGGAAAATGAAAGGTTATTATCCCAAGAGTTGCAGGATTTGGGGGCTTTTGAATAGATTAGAACAGAATCACATTCTTTTACCACAGAAAGTAAAAAAAAAATAACAACATACAATAGTGGGTGAATCATTATGCTATCTTTTAAAGTGCTTTAATCTGCTTTTCTTTACTTTTTTTTGACTCTCCTCTATAATTTCAAACTGATTTTTGATTCATTTCACTGTTTGGGGGGCATACATGCCTCTGTTTTCACATATTTTAGCCACTGGGGAATTTCTGGGTTGTAAGATTCTTCCAGATTGCAGTCAAATTTTTGATACAGAGAATTCTACAAGAAATGACATGTGAACAGAATGAGAGCCTAAAAGGTGAGAAATACTTCTTCCAATACAGAAGTGAACCTCTCTGTGATTGGAATTTACAGTGAATATCATTGTTTCCATTATTTTGTTACTTAACATCCTATTTCAAGAAAATGTGAATTGTTTACATTGGTCTTTTATAGAAACTAAGACCTAAAAATTAGGAAGTATCCTAATTTATTTTAGACCATGTAAGTAGAATACGTAAAGGCAGTCCATAAACAAGAGATACTTCAAGGGAAAAAGTTAAAGAAGATTGAGATAAATGAAACAACCAAAAATGATGCTCTTCAGAAAGAAAATCGGAAGACATTTAGGAACACTAATGTTACTCTCCAGGATATTCTTTGATGTGTTCAGCTTTGGAATGAAGGAGGAAGGAAGAGAGGAAGGAGGGAGGAAAAGAAGAAAGGAAGGGGAAATTATGGAAAAGAGAGAGGGAACAAAGGAAAGGAAGAAAGAAGGGGAAGAGAGAAGGAAGGAGAGAGGGAAGGAGGGAAGGAAAATTATGGGGGAGGTCCCCATAGTGGGGAACCCAAATTGTCAAGAATCCCCAAGCTTATATGAACTGATGTAAAATGAAATGAGAAGAACCAGGGAAACGTTGTACACAGTAACAGCAACACTGTAAGGATGATCTGCTGTGAAAGTCTTAACTATTCTGATCAATACAATGATCCAATTCAATTCTGATTTATATTGATGAAAAATGCTATCCAACTCCAGAGAGAGAATTGGAAAACTCTGAATACAAATTAAAACATATCTTTTTCCAATTTATTTCCTTGCTTTTTCTTTCTTTTTGCAACATGGCTAATATAGAAATGTGTTTTGCACAATATATGCAAATGTATAAGTGATAGCATATTGCTTGTGTAAGAAGGGGGGGTTGATATAGTTGGGGTATGATTTGGTAACCTCCTTGGTGGTGGTATAAGGGCCAATTCTCCTCCACCGCCACCCCTCCTTACTAGGGAGACAGCTTGGGGATTCTTGACAATTTGGGTTCCCCACTATGGTTGTTAGAAAAATCAGGGTTAGAAAATCAGAGAGAGATCTTCTCTATTGAAGGAAACCAGTAAGCCTGGTAAATTGTTCCTGCCGAGCTATACCCATACAAGCCTCCCCAATTCCCCCAAAGCTAGATTTGATTTAACTTGGGGAACTGCCTTCTTTCCACCCTCCCTCAACTCACACGTTCAGCTCAGTTACACAGATCTGACTGGAACAAACTAAAAAGGATTTATTTCTGGAACAACTAATGAGGAACAAATGATGATAGGGTCAGAGAAAAGGGTGCAGGGGGGGTGCCTAAATTTACTTCAAAATAAATACTCTAAAGACTATAATTATAGCTAACTATAGAGGAAATATGGCAAGGTAAAATGTTAAAGGCAAGTTTGTGGTCCCCAGGGGCTGGCTCCCCTCACCAGAGTCCAGGCCCCCTAGCCAAACTGAAGAAACTTTGTAAGTATATCTTCCATGATGGTCAGGCTGAAGGTCTTTGGAAACTCTTCAGATTTGCTTTTGAAGAAACTGCAGCCCAAAATCTCCACCTCAATCCTTGCTGCCCCTCCAAAGCTAGAGAGAAATCTGTTGGTTCCTTCCCACAAGTCTTTACACTGAGGCCAACTATCAACTCTGTCCCTCCTCAAAGCTCCACCAGAGAAGTCCAACATATAGGCTTGCTCCAAACTCTTACACTTACCTTCCCAGTGGGTGGGGAAAGGGGTAGAGGAAGAGAGATAATTTGGAATTCAAAATTTTTGAAAAATAAGTGTCAAAAATAAATAGATGGATAGGTGAATAAATAATGGCTGAATAAATTAGTAAGAAAAGAAACATAGAAAAAAGGCCTCTAAATGTAGGAGGGGATGTGGCAAAATGGAGACACTAATACACTGCTGGTGGAGTTGTGAATTGGTCAAACAATTCTGGAGAGCAATTTGGAACTATGCAAAAAGGGCTTTAAATGAATGCCTACCCTTTGACCCAGCCATACCACTGCTGGGTTTATACTCCAAAGAGATAATAAGGAAAAAGATTTGTACAAAAATTTTCATAGCCATGCTCTTTGTGGTGGCAAAAAATTGGAAAATGAGGGGGTATCCATTTACTGGGGAATGGCTGAATAAATTGTGGTATATATTGGTGATGGTTATTGTTATTGTGCTGAAAGGAACAAAGAAATGGAGGAATTCCATGTGAACTGGAACAACCTCCAGGAATTGATGCAGAGTGAAAGGAGCAGAACCAGGAGAACATTGTAAACAGAGATTGATACATTATGGCACAATTGAATGTAATGGACTTTTCTACCAGTACAGTGCAATGACCCAGGGCAATCCAGAGGAACTTAAGAGAAAGAACATTATCCACATCCAGAGAAAGAACTGTGGAACCAAAAATGCATTAGAAAAATATATGATTGATCACTTAGAGTGATAGGGATGTGATTAGGGTTTTGATGTTAAAGAATCGCTCTACTGCAGATATGAATAACATCGTTATTGAATTTGAACAATGATACATGTATAACCCAGTGGAACTGCTTGTTGACTTTGGGAGGGGGGAGGAAAGAGCGGGAGGGGGGCAGGGATCATGAATCATGTAACCATGGAAAAATATTCTAGATGAAAATTTTTAATTAAAAAAAAGGAAAAAAGTTCCTGTTACAAGTCAACTGGAAAAATTACATCTCCTCTAACATTCATCATTTTCCTTTACTGTCATTTGGCCCATCTGATAAGTATCAGGTGGTATCTCAGAGTTGTTTTAATTTGCATTTCTCTAATCAAAAGTGATTTAGAACATTTTTTCATAGGATTGTTGATGGTTTTCATTTCTTCATATGAAAACTGCTTGTTCATATCCTTTGACCATTTGTTAACTGGGGAACAACTTATATTCTTATAAAAATTCACTCAGTTTTCTATATATTTGTGAAATGAGACTTTTATCATAGAAATTTATTGGAAAAATTTCCTCCAAGTATGTTGTTTCCTTCCTACTCATGATTACATTGGTTTTGCTAGTATAAAAACTTTTAAATTCAATATAATCAAAATTATTCATTTTATATCTTATAGTGTTCTCTGTCTTATTTGATCACAAATTCTTCCCTTATCCATAGATCTGATGGATAAACTATTTTATTCTCCCCTAATTGTGTTTTCCTTTTTGCAAAATTGTTTAACTGTATTTGTGTTGTTCATGTCAAGTCTAAGTCATATATCATGTAAACTTTGCAGAGCCTCAAGGAGAGGGCATTCTGTTTCTTTTATCTCACCCTTCTCTAACAAATGATCTAATAATTTTTTTCTAAAACTATTTCGAATTTGGGGATTTTTTCTCCCAATAGCAAATAAAAGACAAATTCTGACCAGTTTAGATTTATATCAGGAATGTCAAATTATTTATTAGGAAGCTGTATTGATAGCTATATCCCTTCCGCAGCTAGGTGGCTCAGTGGCTAGACTACCAGATCAATAGATGGAGGTCTCTGGTTCAAACCTAACCTAGTGTGACTCTGGGCAAAGCCCTTAACTCTCATTGTCTAGTCTTTACCACTCTTCTTCCTTGGAATAACTACACCATATTGATTCTAAGACAGAAGGTAAGGTTTCTTTAACAAAATTTAATAGGTCATAATAATCACAAAACACTTAAAATGATTTGATCATCTCAATAAATGTTGAAAATGATTTTGACAAATTAAAATAGTTATTTATATATAAAAAATAGAAAAATAGATCAAATTAGTGGAGAAGGGCAGCTGGGTGATAGAGTAGATAGAGTGCCAAGTCTAGAATCAGGAAGCCCTGAGTTCAAATTTGGCCACAGGCTGTTAATAGGCGTGTGATCCTGGATAAGTCATTTAATCTATTTGTCTCAGTTTCCTTATTGGTAAAGTGAACTGGAGAAGAAAATGGAAAACCTCTCTAGGATCTTTACAGAGAAAATTCGAAATGGGGTTATGAAGAATTGGATATGTTATAGTGAAATCAGGGAAAATAGGAAGTACCAGGCAGAGATAGAGAGAAAGGATTCCAGAACTCTGGAGTCAGTGACTTTCTGGTGACAGTTACTGGACTCTCTCTCTGGAGATACTGCTCTTTCTGGAAACCCTTTCTGAGTGGATTGTCCATCAAGCATTTCACTGGCCAGGAAGAGGTTGAGTTTGGTAAACTACATGGGTGGGCTATGTAGCCAGATCCTTACTCCACTTCCTTTTGGACTTTATGTTACTGTGACCCTACTGGACTCCTGACAGACCTTAAAGACATCAGTTGTGAGATCTCCCTACAGATTCAGTGAACCTGTGTACTTTCCAGCTTTCCCTTACTCTTCATACTACCGGATGGGAATCTGGTTAGGACCTAATACAATTAGCTGGGTAAATTGAGGTAGAGATCAGTGTAGAAACCTGTTGGACCTTGGTGGGAGGATTTTAGTTCTAACCCAGTTAGATCATCCCACTCCCTTCCCTTACCTGTCCAAGTTAAATAATTTTTATTATTATTGTTACCTTGTCAATCTCTCCCTGAATCCTTTCCTAGATCTAAAGGATTTTGAATAACTGGCCCAAGGACTATTACATCAAGAACCTAGAAGTCATAGAACTCCTCTTAACCATTATACCACCAACCTACTATTATTTATTTAGTGACCTATTTCAGATATGACTAAAAGGACAATAATAACAAAATGCAGTAATTTTAATTTCTCATGATGGGACCATGCTAATATGATAAAAATGACATTACTCTCTAAATAAATTTACTTCTTCAGTGATATATGAATTAAACTAACAAAGGTTTACTTTAAAGAGTTAGAAAAAATGATTTTAAAAAAATCTTCTAAAGGAACATCTCAGGTGAAATAAAAGAAAATGGGAAGGAAAGGGACCTTGGTAACCACAAACTTAATAGTACTTCTAAATCATATTTTTGCCTACAATCAGTGCCTCCATTTCCTTTTTCCCCTCATTTTTCTTAACCTTTTTTACATTCTTGTTCCTGACCTCAACATCCACCTAAAATTATAGCCCTATCTAAATAATTGGAAAAACATTATGAACTAACATAATAAAAATAACAATCTTGCCCAAATTAATTTACTTACTCAGTGTCATACTATCACACTACCAAAAAGCCTTTTTTAAAATCAGAAATAATTATAACAAAGTTCATTTGGAAGAACAAAAGATCAAGAATATCAAGGGAAATAATGAAAAAATGTGAAGGATGAGAGCCTAGCAGTACCAGATCTTAAAGTGTACTATAAAGCAGTGGACATCAAAACAGTCATGGTACTGACTTAGAGATAGAAGGGAGGATCAATGAAATAGACTTGGGGAAAATGTCCTCAGCAAGATAGTATACAATAAACCCAAAGATCCCAGCTTTTGGGACAAGAACCCACTATTTGACAGTATGGGAGAGATTAGGTTTAGATCAACATCTCACACCCTATACCTAGATAAATTCAGAATGGGTAAATGACTTAAATATAAAGAAGGAAACTATAAGCAAATTAGGTGAATATAGAAGAGTATACCTGTCAGGTCTTTGGGAAAGGAAAGAATTTAAGACCAAGGAAGATATGGAGAATATTACAAAATATAAAATGAATAATTTTGATTTCATTAAATTAAAAAGGTTTTGTACAAACAAAATCAATGCAACCAAAATAAGAAGGGAAGCAACAAATTAGGGAAAAATATTTATAACAAAAACCTCTGACAAAGGTGTAATTTCTTAAATTTATAAGGAGCTAAATCAATTGTACAAAAAAATCAAGCCATTCCCCAATTGATAAATGGGCGAGGGACATGAATAGGCAATTTTCAGATAAAGAAATCAAAACTATCAATAAGGACATGAAAAAAAGTGTTCTAAATTTTCTATAGAGAAATGCAATTCAAAACAACTCTGAGGTACCACCTCACACCTAGCAAATTGACTAATATGACAGCAGAGGAAAGTAATAAATGTTGGTAGGGACGTGGCAAAATTGGGATATTAATGCATTGCTGGTGGAGTTGTGAATTGATCCAACCATTCTGAAAGGCAATTTAGAGTTATTCCCAGAGCTTTAAAAGACTGCCTACCCTTTGACTCAGCCCTACAACTGCTGGTATTATACTCCAAAGAAATAATAGGGAAAAATACTTGTACAAAAATATTCATAGCCACACTCTGTGGTATCAAAAACTTGGAAAATTTGAGGAGATGCCCTTTGATTGGGGAATGGCTGAACAAACTATTGGTGATGGAATACTATTGTGATAAAAGGAATAATGAACTGGATGAATTCCATGTGAACTGGAACGACTTCCAGAAATTGATGCAGAGTGAAAGGAGCAGAACCAGGAGAATGCTGTACACAGAGACAGATACACTGTGGCACAATTGAATGTAATGGATTTCTCTGCAAGCAGCAATGCAATGATCCAGGACAGTTCTGAAGGACTTATGAGAAAGAACACTATCCACATCCAGAGAAAGAACTATGGGAGTAGAAACACAAAAGAAAAACATTTGCTTGATCACATGATTTGATGGGGATATGATTGGGAATGTAGACTCTAAATGATCACTCTATTGCAAATATTAATTATATGGAAATAGGTCTTGATCAATGATACATGTAAAACCCAGTTGAATTGCTCTTTGGCTACAGGAGTGGAGAGGGAAGAGAGGAGAGGGAAAGAATATGAATCATGTAGCCTTGGCAAAATCTTAAAAATTAATTAATTAAGTGAATTAAAAATAAATTAATTTGAAAATAAAATTACAGCCTTGCTAATGATGTGTCCACTCTTTCTTTTTTCTTCTCCATTCAATTTTTCTTTTTAAAACCCTTACCTTCTGTCTTAAAGTAAAAACTGAGTATTAATGTAAGGAAGAAGAGCGATAAGGACTAGGCAATTGGGATGAAGTGACTTGCCCAAGGTCACACATTTATGAAGTGTCTGAGGCCAGATTTAAAACTAGGACCTCCCATCTCTAAGCTTGGCTCTCTATCCACTATACCACCTAATTGCCAAAATATTTCACTGATGATCTCAGTTGTTCCCATTATCTCAATTATCATCTCCATGCCAATTATATTCACATCTAGCCTTCACTCCTCTCTTGACTTCCATTCCAATATCTCCAACTGCCTATTGAACATCTCACACTGTAAGAAGTTCTGTACACTTCTTAAACTCAACATATCCAAAACTTAACTAATGATTTCCCTCCCTTCCTCAAAACTTTACTCTCTTCCTATTTTTTCTGTTACTTTAAAAATTGCTACCATCTTTCCTGTCATTTCATCTCACAATGTGTATATATATGGTATCCTTGAATTTTCACTTCCTTTCTCACCCTTTCCCAATGTCCAATCAATTGTCAAGCTGTGCAAAATTTTTCACCATAATATCTCTTATACACACATCCTTCATTCTTTTAACATTGCTACCACTCCGGTGCAAACACTCTTTGTCTCACACATAGACTGTTGCAAATAGCCTTGTAGCTGATCTCTGTGGCTCATATATTTATCCTCTGCTCAGCTATCAAAGAGATCTTTCTAAGTGTAGGCATGGCCATGTCACTGCTGTTGACCAATTGTTCTTCAGTCATTTCCAACTCCTTATGACCCAATGGACTTTTGAGTAGCGTTTTCTTAGCAAAGATTCTGGAATGGTTGCCCATTTCCTTCTCTAGTGTGACCCTGTTTTAGAGATGAAGTATTTGGGGCAAATAGGGGTTAAGTGACTTGCTTAGGGTCACACAGCTAGTAAGTATCAGATCCTGTAAATAAACAGATTTTCCTGACTCCAAAGTCAGTGCTGTATCCCCCTTACCACCTAGCTGCTCCTTATAATCCAAGACTCCCTGTCCTTTTGGAAATATCTGGGTAATTTAAGACAGAAAGCCTCTGTTGTCTGCATAGCCAAGTTGTAACTTCTTTTTCATCCCCTCATAAAGAATGATTTCTCTTACTAGCTCAGTTTCTATTAGCAGTTGTGTCTATGAGAAAAAGGGAAGTGGACATTATCATGGTCCAAAACTGGTATTTTTTCAGTTGTTTTTTTTACTTTTGTTTGGTGCTTCATGACTGCATTTGGGGTTTTCTTTGTAAGGAAAATGGAATGGTTTGCCATTTCCTTCTCTAGCTAATTTTATGGATGAGGAAATAAACAAGGTTAAATGACTTACTCAGGGGCACATAGCTAATAAGTGCCTGAAGCCAGATTTGAACTCAGGAAAATGAGTCAGCTCCAGGCCCAGCATTCAACCTATTGTGCCACATAGCTGCCTTAAAATTGATATTACTATATTCCAAAATTTGGTTGTAAGTTCAAATTTTTTCTTTAATAATTCAATAATGTTTCTATATCTGCCACATAATTTTTTACAAAATTCTTTTTTTAACCATTTATTAATATTCATTTTAACATGGTTACATGATTCCTTTTTGTCCCTATTTGTTTTTCTCCACATATCAATTAAATCTAATTTTTCTAGGACTTCATTCACCTCTCTTACCTCTTTCTTATTTTTTTTTTCGGTTTGATTTATCTAGATCTGATAGAGGAATATTTAGATCTCCCACTAGTATGGTTTTACTATCTATTTCCTTCTTGAGCTCTGCCAGTTTCTCCTTTATAAATTTGGATGCTATGCCACTTGATTCATACATATTGAGCAATGTTATTTCCTCATTGTCTATACTGCCTTTAATCAGGATGTAATGACCTTCCCTGTCTTTTTTAACCATATCTATTTTTACTTTGGCTTTGTCAGAAATCATAATAGCCACTCCTGCCTTCTTTTCCTCATTTGACGCCCAAAAGATTTTGCTCAAGCCCTGAACCTTAAACTTGTGTATGTCCACCTGCCTCATATGTGTTTCTTGTAGACAACATATGGTAGGATTTTGGTTTCTAATCCACTCTGCTATTTGCTTCCATTTTATGAGCAAGTTCATCCCATTCACATTCAGAGTTATAGTTATCAGTTGTGCATTCACTGACATTTTTTTATCCTCCCCTAATTCTACCCCTTCTTCTTACACTATTTCCTTTTAAACCAGTGGTTTGCTTTAAGCCAGCATCCCTTATCCTCTCCCTTGATTAACTTCCCTTTCTACCCCCTCCCTTATTATTCCCCTCTTTTTATTTTTAAAGACCTAATGAATTCCCTCCCCCTTCTTCTTCCCTCCCTTTTTTTGACCTCCCCACTCCCCTGCTCCCCTTGGTTTATTCCTTCTGACTTTCTCAGTAGGGTTAGAGTTCTATATCCCAATGGATAATGTAGCTACTCTTCCCTCTCAGGGTTAATTACACTGAGGGTAAGGTTTAAATATTACCTCTTAATGCTCTCTTCCTCTCCTCCTTATAATAGTATTTGTCCCCTCCCCTTCCCATGCCCTCTTTGTGTGTAATAGAATGTCCTATTTTTCTTATTCATTCAAGTTTCCCTTGATGTCCCCTACTTTTCACCCCCCTCTTTCCCACCCCCCATATCATCTTAGACCATTTAGTATTCCAACTTCTCCCTATGAATTATTCTTCTGATTACTATAATAGTGAATAGAGTTCACTACAGAGAATTATACATAGCATTTCTCCACATAGGAATACAGATAATTAGATCTTATTGAAACCCTTAAAAAGGCAAATTTAAAAATTATGAGTTTTCTTTCTTTCCCCTCTGTTTCTTATTTACCTTTTCATGTTTCTCTTGATTTTTGTGGTTGGATATCAAACTTTCCATTTAGTCCTGGTCTTTTCTGTGCAAATACTTGGAAATCCTCAATTTTCTTGAATGCCCATACTTTCCCCTGGAAGTATATAGTCAGTTTTGATGGGTAGGTGATCCTTGGTTGTAGACCCAGTTCTCTTGCCTTTGTGAATATCATATTCCAAGCCTTGCACTCTTGTAGTGTGGAGGTTGCCAGATCCTATGTGATCCTGATTGGTGCTCCTTGATTTTTGAATTGTCTCTTTCTGGCTTATTGTAAGATTTTTTCTTTTACTTGGAAGCTCTTGAATTTGGCTAATATATTCCTGGGTGTTGTCTTTTCTGGATCTAGTGTAGAGGGTGATCTATGGATCCTTTCAATGTCTATATTGCCCTCTTGTTGTAGAACTTCAGGACAATTTTGTTGAATAATTTCTTTTAGTATGGAGTCCAAATTTCTATTAATTTCTGCTTTTTCAGGAAGACCAATGATTCTTGGGTTGTCTCTTCTAGACCGGTTTTTTTGGTCTGTCAGTTTCTCATTGAGATATTTCATGTTTCCTTCTATTTTATCAGTCTTTTGACTTTGCTTTATTTGTTCTTGCTGTCTTGAGAGATCATTAGCTTCTAATTGCTCAATTCTAGCGTTTAGGGACTGGTTTTTGGCTATAATCTTTTGGTTTTCCTTTTCAATCTGGTAATTTCTGGTGTTCAATTTGCTTATCAGTTCATTTGATTTCTGAGCCTCACTTTCCAATTGCAAAATTCTGCCTTTTAAACTGTTATTTTCTTGCCTGATTTCCTTTTGAGCTATTTCCCATTTATCTAGCCAAATCTTTTCCAACTTTCTCGTCATCTCAGATTTGAACTCTTCAAGAGCTTGTGACCAGTTTTCATTATTTGCGGAAGGTTCAGATGTGATTGCTTGTTTGTTCTCCTCTTCTGTTTGCTCTGTTGTCTGGATTTTCTCTGTGTAAAAGTTGTCGAGTGTTAAAGATTTCTTCTTCTTGTTCTTAATCTTTCTCTTCTGGGCTTTCTGATTCTGGGTTGCCATTTTTAGCCCAGCACCTTCTCAGCTTTATCCTCATGCTCAGGGTCTGTCTGTGCTCTTTAGGCTCCTGAGGTCTCAGGTCTGGTTGTTCTCAAGGTCAAGCCTCCTGGTGGTTCCCCTTGCTTGATCCTCTGCCTGAGGCTCCTTTACAAGTCTCAGGGCGCTGCTTCCACAGTCGTATACTCGTCTGCACTGGTTCCCCACTGAAGGTTTCAGAGCCTTAGCTCGCGCCTGCGCCAGCCTCCATGCGTGCCTGCGCTCAGTGTCTGCACTCAAAGTCTAGGTGCGTTCTTTAGCCTTTTGGGGTCTTAAACCTTGCTGCTCTCAGGAGCAGGCCCTGGAGCTGCCAATGACTCAATGGGTGCCCGAAACTTGCTCTACTTCTTTTGAGCTGGCTTTGACATTGTAGTGGTGTGTGTGGGGGAGGGGTTGCTCAGCCTGAGATTTAGTGAGAGCTGTTTCACCCCTTTATAGCATGGAAATGCCTCGATTCCACGTACCTTCCACGCTGTGCCCTGTTGTGGGGTCCCTCCATTCTTCTGGATTTGTTTTTATGTCCCCTTGAGGAGTCCTGTATGTTTCAGTTAGGAGAGGTTAAGCCACTGCTTTTTACTCTGCCACCATCTTAACTCAGAAACCTCCACCATATATTTAAGTCAAATAATATTTGGGAAGCTATGAGAAAGAGAGCAGCATATATGACAAGTCTTTTCCCCTTTTTAAAAATATGCAGTTGATTTTATTCAAATGACTATATACCTAATTATGAATCTGTTCTCTTAATGTTTTCAGGATGAGAAAGCTATCTTTTTTTTTGACAGTATCTACTTTTACCAAGGTTTAGACCCCATGACTAGTTTTTTCCTTATGAAACAAGGAAGCTGTCCTAAAGAATATATTACAAGGGGTTAGGGTTCTTGCTCTTGAGATACAGCTTCCTGGTGGCCTTAGTCTATGTTGACTCAGCTCCTTAATTACCTAAGGGTATAAAACTTCCCTGTTGTAGAGTGTGTGTGTGTGTGTGTGTGTGTGTGTGTGTGTGTGTGTGTGTGTGTATGTGTGTGTTGGAGGTGGAGGAAGAGTTGTGGAGCTTTAAACCTGCCAGATATCCCAAGGATTCTAGAGTTGCCACTCCCTACCTTGCTGGCAGCATCTCTCTAATTGAGGTAAGTGCTGTATCCTTGTCAGGTACCTCTTCTGTGCTATGATTTCCTCGCCTTCATTTACTTACTAACTGTTGAATGACTTATAACAGTTTCATTTTATTCCAGTATTAAACCTAATCTACAAGTCAGGCCCAGTTCATGACAGCCTACTGCTAATCATACTCCTTTTCTTCACCTCTGAATTCATTTGTTCCAGCAAAAAAAAGAACTTTTGGTCCCATGGAGTTCAAAGCAAAACAACAGGGTGACTGTGCTAGTAACCACTCCTCTGTCTAAAGAAAACATGTCTTGTGACAGTCTGGAGGTGGATGTGTGTCCCTATATGACAGAAAGATAAGCACATAAATATCATATGGCATGCCCTAATGAGTGCCTTTTTGTTGGGACTTGGAAAAAGTTTTGATGGAAATGTGAAATGTAGCTCTGGCTCTGGAGAAGCCAGCTGTCCTTATTGTTATGTATTTTCACCTGATACTCCCTACCTAAGTTGACATAAATCTATTATTTTAAGAAGGTATTTTATGTGTACATAGTGGAATACAAAATATCTATAATGATTAATGTAAAATATCTATAATGATTAATATACAAATTGTTACCATTGATGACAATTCTGTTTGTCATAATGATACCACTGAGTTTTGTGAGAAATATCTATAGCCGTGTTCCTGATGATTTGAATGAAAGGAGACCTTACTGTTATCATATTTTAGAATCTAAAAAATGTTGGGTAGGGGAAGAAGACGGTGGATGGGTGTAAATGTTATATTAGACATTAGTTATACCTATTATTTACCAATACTTTAACCATTCCAAGAGTATAATGATCTGATTTGTACAATTTAAATCCCTGATTGGTATATCAGTATCTTTACTGTTGTTATATTGAATCTCTGGGAGCTTGAAGTTCATTCAATGATTGACAGATAAGTCAGTTGGATAGAATGTTCCCAGAGAGGCATGCGAAAGGCAGAAGGGGTCAGTTGAGAACCCTGAGGAGAAGTTCTGGGACTTTTACCTGTCCTGAGGCTAGAGATCGGTGGGGATCCTGGTCTTGGAGTGAGAGAGTGCAAACACCACTCTGCAAGTTCTTCCTGTCCTTGATATACTGTTATCAACCTGTATTTGACCATCACCTCAGTGTCTACTGCCCCTAGATATTAGGAGTTTCATCATCTAGCTATCTAGGCTTCCCAGGGCCCAGGAGGGATCTGGAAAGTGGGCAGGAGACGAAGAAGAGGGTGGAAAGGGTGGGTATATCTCAACTGTTAAGGCTTAAGATCTACAGAAGAAGAAGCTGAAGATTTCCCAGCAGTTTACCTACTCTGGTTTAACTCTGGTCAGGCTGAACCAGAGGGAAGCTAACATTGTTTCCTCATTTGCCTGCAGTTAGGGTTTCATTAGTAACAATTTAAATAGGATCTCCTATTACCCTGATCCTTTACCCTTATCCTTCTTACCATATATATATAAAGTTTAAAGTACCTTCCTAAATCAGTTTCAAAGCTTGTTTTGGGAAGGGAGACAACGCAGTCAGAATATCAACGTTATCCTGGCTGAAGAGCCCAATTAATATATCAATTAACCCCAGGTGGGTCCTGAAGGGATAAACCTCTTTGACCTGAAGGATCCTGCCTAGGCAACTGTTATAAAGGAGAAGTGCCATCTTATCCTCTCTGTACAACATTTCTACTACCTCAAATAGATACTAGTGACCTCCTTTAAGTATAACACTGTCTAGGAGAGGTATTTCTGGCATGAATACAATAGGGAAATCCCATTCACAAGTGTCTAGAAAGAAATCATTAGTTGACATAGTTAGCAAAAGTCATTAAGTTTTCTGTCAGGACCGTAACTGAAATGTCTCCAGGTAAACCTGGGAGTGTTCCACATCATTTCTCCACTAGGCAACCAACCACATGAGAGTAATCTTTCCTTCTAACAAACTGAAACACTCCAATGGAAAAAAAATGCTCCAATATTCAGTATTCTTTGAATGACAAACTATAAGTTACACATGACAAACTGATCATTATTGTTGGCCTGATGGGCTACTCAACTAATCAGGAGTCTTTTCTCAGCTATGGCTTTGAAGTTATGCTTGGAAGTTCTTCGATTGAGAATGCAACCAGGCAGGATTAGAATGAGGAGAACTTTGTATATAGTAACAGCAACAACATTCAAGATCAATTGTGAATGACTTAATTATTAGCAGCAATGTAAGAATCCAGGATAACTCAAAGGGACTCATGATAAAAAGGGCATCATAGAAACATTTCATAGAAGGAACTAACAGAGTCTGAATGCAGATTGAAGCATTCGAGTCTTCACATCTTTTCCTTCATGCTTTCTCTAGTGTAAACAGTATGTGCCTTCTTTTACATTATGAAGAATATGGAAATACATTACCTACCATCTTGGGGAGTTGAGAGGGATGGGAAGGACAAAGAGAATATGGGTTGCAAAATGTCAGAAAATATTTATTGAAAAATATATCAACATTAAACCTGAAAAAGTAAAAAAAGAATGCAAACATTCAAAAAGCATCATTTAAATCTATGGTTCCATTATTGGAATCTAAGATTTGGCCTATGCATCTTTGGGACCATGCTTGTGAAATGGGGTGGCCTACTTTGATGTACAATAGATCAAGAATGCTGTCTTTTCATAAGAAGTCTTTTAAGAAATGTCAGATATTTGGTATGGAATAGAGGATTGGTAATATGTTTGGCTTAAGAACATCTGGTTGCAATGTGTACAAGAGTTTTAGATGAGGCTATTGGATTCTGTGACAGTATATGATAAAATGTATAGTATTAGACAAAGAGAAGAAAGTATTCTCTCTAATAAGTTATAGTTGTATAAGAACAATAAGCATATATTTTTGGAAATCTATTTTGTTATAGCTATTGCTAAGGGATCGGACTTTTTGCTGGTCAAGTGACTAGTAGAATAATATTATTTATATAGGTATAAGATTATACTCTGTTTTTGCTTGTTGGTTTCAATAAAACAACTGACATATAAAGAACATAGCCCAAAAGACTTTCTTCCAGGAAGAAGTCACTAATCTATATGTTAAGGCAATCCAGGGTTCTTTGATGAATGCAAGTAGTGAAAGAACAGTTCACTGGCCATAACAATTTGATACTAACATTAGCATCAAATGAGATATCAAATGAAATATGTACATATATATTTATGTACTCTTCAAAGGTTTTCCCCAGTAGGATACAGAATACATTGCATAGAGCACAAATAGAAAGAAGATAAATTATAGATTATAAAATTGTCCAGTTGCATCAAGGTCCAGGACATTACAGGATTTCATCAATGAGATCCTTTAAATGTTACTTTTAAGTTCTAATTGCCCTTAAATCTAGAAGCCAGATAGCCTTGCTCTTATTAATAGGCTTCTGGTTATTATTCAGGAAATTGAAGAACTGGAGGAATCAAATATATTCAAAGCTGGGTTTTTGTCTCCACCTACTGAATTGCTTTTTGAATCTCAAGCAATATAACCTACCACATATTAAAGGCAATGTCTCAACAGATTATGCCACTTTATATACTATTATAGGCTCTGCAATAATTCTCTTCATATTATTATTTTTCTGTATTTATTGTATTAAAGTAAAATATAAAGACATCCGTATTTAAATCAACTAACTCATTGTGAGGCCAATAGAGAAAAATAGCAGAAAGATGTACAGCAGAAAGCCCCACCACTACTCTTTCACAGAGACTGAAAAAAAGACACATAAACCTCTTTTGACCAGCTCCTATGTGCTAGCCATTGTGTTAGAAATATAAAAAGAGGCATGAGACATTCCCTGCCCTCAAATTGTTCACAGTTTAGTGGGTGAAATAAGAAGCAAGCATACAAGAAAAGTACAAAGTGAATAAAAGAGGGAAGACATTTAAATTAAGAGGGTTTGGGAAAAGTTTCCTGTAGAAGATAGAATTTTAGTAGGAAATTTTAAAAAGTCAGAGAAGTCAGTAGGCAGAACTGAGAAGGGAGAGCATTCTAGGTATTGGGGACAGCCAGAGAAAATGCTTGAAGCTGAGAAGGAAAAGTTTCTTGTTAATGGAACATCAAAGAGATCAGTGTTGCTGGATCAAAGAATACAAGATGGGCAGTAAGTTTTAATAAGATTGGAACGATAGAGAAGGACTAGGTTTAAAGGGGCTTTGAATGCAAAGCAGAGGATTTTGTATTTGATTTTGGGAATAATAGGGAGCCACCACAATAGGTGGTGGGGATAGTATTGTCAGATCTGGACTTTAGGGAAATCACTTTGGTGTTTGAATGGTAGGAGTGGAGAAATACTTGAGGTAGCAGACCCCCCCCCCCCCAAAAGAAGGCAGTGTACCAGAGCAAGAGGAGATATCAACCTCATGATATTTGTTCCTTCATGTAGGATTTAGGAACACATGCCAACAGGAAGTTCTCTCACTCACCACCCAGTTTCAGGTCAAAGATTTTTGGGTTGGGGATACTAATGCATTGCTGGCGGAGATGTGATTTGATCCAACCATTCTGGAAGGCAATGCCCAAAGAACTTTAAAAGATTGTATACCCTTTGATCCAGCTATTCCATTTTGGGTTTGTACCCCAAAGAGAAAAAATGTTTGTACAAAAATATTTATTTATAGCTGTGCTTTTTGTGGTGGCAAAGAATTGGAAAACAAGGGGGTATCCCTTGATTGGGGAATGACTGAACACATTGTGGCATATGATGGTAATGGGGTACTTTTGTACTTTAAGGAATGATGAACTACTTGATTTCTATATGAACAGGAAAGACCTCCATGAACTGAAGTGGAGTGAAATGAGCAAACTGGGTGAATATTGTACAAAATAATTGAAATATTTTGGGACAATCAAATGTAATAGACTGCTACTAATAGTAATTCAATGATCAAGAACGATCCTGTAGAACTTATAAAAAAATGTTATCCATATCTAGAGAAAGAACTATGGAAATAGAAATACAGATGAAAAACATATGATTTATCATTTGGTTATATGGATATATGAGTTGGAGTTGTGGTTTTTTAAAAGATTACTTCTACTACAAATGTGAATAATATGGAAATAAATTTTGAGTAATAAAACATGTATAAACCGGAGGAATTGCTTGTCAGTTCTGGGGGGGGGTAGAAAAGGGGAGGAAAAGAGCATGAGTCATGTAACCATGGAAAAATATTCTTTAAAATGAATAAAATAATGTGAAAAAATTTTAAAAAAGAGATTTTGGGTTGACTGAGGAAGGAACTTGGACCTGAGTGTGGAGTTCCTGGGTAAGTGGTATTGACCCCAGGGGATCGTACTGAGGAAAGATCAAGTTCAGAAACAAACCTTAGCAATATAATTTTGGTCCTAAGAGTGTAACAGAGTTTCTATTACAGTCTTAGACCTTTCTGAAGTCTGTAAGAAATAACTAAGGTATGAATCCTTGAGCAAAGAATATCCTCAAATTCTGTCAGTTGTAATCAGCAGAACCTTCTAGATGGCTGATAGTGGCTGAGAGTACTAGTAGCACTCCATTAGAACTACAACTAAAACTAGGGGAAAGTCCATAGGTGTTTTGCTCTGACCCAAGCATAGGTCTAGAACAGTGAAGGGCAAATTCTGGCCCACGAGCCACATGTGGACCCCTGAAATGTTCTATCCAGAGGCAGACATTATTCCTAATCTGACAAATACAACGAGTAGGATACAATACAATGAAACTTTGAAAGAGTTGCCTTAGAAACAGACTGACAGATGAGCATTTCCTTTCCTTTGGCCCCCTCTTTAAAAAGTTTGCCCATTACTGGACTAGAACCTAAAAACTTACAGGTCCCAAGTCTGAAATGTTCACATGCTCCTGCAACAAAGTAGCAGAGAGGCCTAACTAGCTACAAGATCAGCCCAGACATTCTTGCCAAAATTGTGCAGAGCTCAAATTTAACATAAAGTGTGAATCAAGAAGTAGGCTGGAAAAAATGAGAAAAAAAATAGTCTATCAATTTAAAGAGTCATAATAATGAAAAAGACACTCAAGTAACAATTCCAAAGAAGTAAATAACTAAAAAAATATCTATAAGGGCAGCTGGGTAGCTCAGTGGATTGAGAGTCAGGCCTAGAGACGGGAGGTCCTAGGTTCAAATCCGGCCTCAGACACTTCCCAGCTGTGTGACCCTGGGCAAGTCACTTGACCCCCATTGCCTACCCTTACCACTCTTCCACCTATAAGTCAATACACAGAAGTTAAGGGTTTAAAATTAAAAAAAAAATATCTATAAGCAAAGTCTCAAAAAGGCAGTTTGATGCAAGTCCAACTTGAATTCCTAGAATATATGAAGCAAGAAGTTTTTTTTTGTTTTTGTTTTGTTTTTCAAACAAAATTTATTTTTAAAAACTAATTGCGAGTACTGGAGGAAAAATGGAAAAAGAAATGAGAATGTAAGAGGAAGATTTGGAAAAAAGAATTAACATTTTGGAACAAGGGATACAAAGTCTTGCTTAAGAGGGAAAATGTCATTGAAATAGATTGGATTGAGTAGAAATATGAATTTAGGGTCAGGGTCAAACAACGTGAGATGGCAAGAAATATTGAAACAGTGAATGAAAATATCAAGAGTATACATATTTTCTGCTGTTAAAGGCACTTTCACAAAAATTGGTCATATCCTAAGGCCATGTTGATGAAGGTGTCTCCATCACTCGTGAGGACAATTTTCACATGCCTCGCTTCTCTTCCAGTAGCCCAAAGTGAACACTTCCTCCCTCCCCTGTTTGGGGTAATGCGGAGGCACAGGCAGCTTGGAGGTAGTTTGGGCACACAATCTCTAAAAGGTTCCCCAATGCTGTCTTAAGACAAAAAATTTTCATAAATCCTGCAGAAAATCAGAAATGTTTAGCGCATATTTTATGGACCATGATATAATACACATTTTATTCAATAAAAGATCACCAGAGAAAGAATTAAAATCAGGAAGAAATTAAATGAAACATGAAGGTGAGTATGTAAAAGGACAAATCAATGAAATAATTGAAAATTTTATTAAAGATTATGATAGGAATAGGCCAATATAATAAAACTTTTGGGATTCTATCAAAGTAGTTAAGGGAAACTCCATATTTTTAAACATTTTCACCTATAAAAGAGAAAAAGAGCAGATCATTGAATCGAGAATGCAATTAAAAAAACAAACATACCCTGGGAAACCAACTAAAATATTTTAAAATAGAAATCTTAAAAACTGAAAGCAAAAATCACTATTAAAGCAATAAATAAAAGTAGGAGCTTTAAAACAAATAAAAATAAAAAGATAAAAAGTTGGCTAATCTCATTTTAACCAAACAACTAGTTTCAAAAATGAAAAAGATAAATTCACAACCAAAGCAAAAGAAACAAAAGAATCTATCAGGAAAAATTTTGACAGATTATATACCAATGAAATGACAATCAACTTACAAAAGTGTAAAGTGCTCAGATTAACAACAACAAAGAAATATAAAATTAAATAATCTAATCTCAGGGAAAAAATTTAGCCATAAAAACATGACCAGAAGGATTTACAAGTGAATTCCTTCAAAATCTAAACAATAACCAATGTCAATACATATAACTATTTTTTTAAAAAGGAAAGGAATGAGTAGTACCAAATTCTATTAGAGAAATAGGATCCTGATTTCTAAACTAGGGAAATTCAAAATAAAGAAACTATAGACCAATATACCTTATGAATAGCGATGTGAAATTTTAAAATAAAATTTTCACAAGCAACAAATTAAAAAGTTTATACACTAAGACCAAGTTGGATTTATGTCAGGAAAACAGTGATCGTGCCATTTTAAGAAAATTTGAATTGACCATATTAATGATAAGTACAATTGAAACTAGGTGACAAAATAAATACATGCAGAAAAAACTTCAATGAGAATAATTTATTATTGTAAAAAACTCTATAAGGGGTAGGAAGATAAAAAAAAAGTGTTCCCTAAAATGATATATGTAGCACCTTTCAAAACCCAGCAGGATGGGGAGGGGGCAGCTCGGTAGTCCAGTGGATTTAGAGCCAGGGTTAGATATGGGAGGTCCGAAATTCAAATCTGGCCTCAGACATTTTCTAGTTGTGTGACCCTGGGCAAGTCACTTAACCCCTATTGCCTAACCCTTACCACTCTTCTGCCTTAGAACCAATACACTTGATTAATAATACATTAGCCTCTCTATCCTTCCACAATCCTTCCAATATTAATATAGCTTCATTGTGTCATTTTTGCAATTTGAAAAGTATGAGATAAAACCTCAGGACTGTTTTGATTTGCATTTCACTTAGTAGTAATGATCTGGAATATTTTTTCCCTTGAGGTTGTGAATATTTTGAGTCTCTGGAAAATTATTGATATCCTTTGACCAGTTGGGAATTTGCTATTAGTCTTAAATATATTTATTAATTACTTATGTATCTGATGCAAATATTTTCTCCCATTCAACTGGCTTCCTTCTTATCTTGAATGCATTAATATAATTTATGCAAAAGCTTTTCACTTTTAACATAGTTATAAATTAAATAGGCATTTTATTTCTTACAGATTTCCTTCCCTAAAATATAAGTACAGAGTTTTTCTTTCACATACTCAATAGATTAATAAAGATTTCAGTGGTTGAATGGGATCTTGGACAACCTCTGATGTGGTCTACCTGGCAGTATGGAATCCTACTCCCAAAGTAATTAAATTTAGCCACACTACTACTGGACTTATACCTCTAATGACAACAACAATTTTGAGAAAATGCATGTATATGTGTGTGTATAAATACTCTTTGTTATAGCAACATATTCCATGCCTATTAATTAAAGAATCATTAAACAATTTGTGGAAGCTTTTATGCATTGAAGTGAAATGATGAAAGCAGAATCAGAAGAACAATATACATATTGTAAAGGACAACCATTTTGCAAGACATAAAAACTCTGATCAATGCAATTACCAATCATGACTCCAGAGAGGAAATGATAAAGAATGCTTCCTGTTTCTTGGTGGAAAGGGAGCCAATATATGACCAATACAATACAAATTTTTGTTTCTTTATATTACTTATTTGTGGCAAGGGAAGGTTTTTATTATGATTGGGCAGAGTTTTGTGAGGGTCAGTGATAATGATGCAAAAAAAGAAAATGTGAACCAATAGTATTTATAAGAATTTTAGATTATTAACAACCAAAAATGCTGAAGTGAGATTTTTGTTCAGGATTCAGTTTTCCCAACATTTTCTTCTGTGTTCAGTTGAAAAACTCAGATTGTGGTCTTCTTAAAAATAACAAGGTATGGTTGATTTCTTAATGCCTGCTAAAGTTAGTGTCTCTTTAAGTAATTTGCTCTTACCTTATCTATATTAGTCTCAATAAGTTCTGGTAGGAAAACCATACAGTGAAAGATACATCAGCCATAGTATTTTAATAACTATGGAAATTTTTTTAATTTCCAGTAAGACAGTAAGATATATCTGTGGATATATGGTGACATTTCAGTCACTAATAAAACATGACATGTGATATTTCCTCCTGGTAATAAAAACTAAATGCAGTTGAGTTCTGAAGGTTTACTAGTCCTTATATTCTCCAAGTAAATTGTACAAGTCTTATTAATTTTCTTTTCACACAACAGTCAGAGGTCTCATATTTAGTGGTATCTACTATCATTTTTGGCCAATAAAAATCTGTTTCTTAGCACCTACACATTTCTTTCTTCACCTAAAGGTTCAAAATTCTCATGTTAAAGGGAAAATTATCAACCTATGGTCCTTAAACTTTAACAAAGTAATATATTTTAATACATTTGCTTTCCATTGTAATCTTATGAATTTTATTTTAGGCATTTAAGAATATTATTCTGATGAAGCATCTGTGAGCTTCACAGTCTACAAAAGAAGGTTCCATGAAACACTACTAGAGCTTTCCTGGCTATAATACTATATGCTCTGGGTAACATCAATGGCTTCTAGATACCTTAGTAGAAACAGTGACAAACTTGTATAGTCTTCCATTGCACAACTGCAAGTTTTACTCATTGTCTCAAAAACAGAATACAGTCTGGGGACTTTGAGATTGAGTCCTTTAGTATCATTGACTTGTTTCTTAGTTTCGATTATTTTTCACAGTTTTTCATCAGCCACCTGCTCTCTCCACCAATTATCCACAGACAAATAAGACCTAAAAGGATTGATTTAATGAAATAAGGTTCACATATGCTGTTGGCATGCTGCCTGGTGGAAGTCCCAAACAGTAAGATACATTTCTATTTGATGATGCCCCTGATCCCTGGGTATTGCGAATCATTTTCCCTCAATTCTTTGGTATTACAATAGTCATATAGTCTTTGATCACAGATCATCATCATCCACATTAGTTTTCCCTAGCCTGAAGAGTATGCTAAAATTTAAAATTGGCCATTTCTGTTACTTATCTTTGGAAAACAGTAACTAATAAGGCACAAGTTAAAAATGTGCCAGCAAATCTTTCTCAATTCACATTTGAAATTTAGTTTTAGGTACAGTTTGATATTTTTTAGTAATAGCCCACTTCAGAGCTATGAATTTCAGTTTATGTACAAGATAGCAACTATTACTATCACTAAGTCCTCTGCTGAAAAACTTACAATTTCACTCTTAGACCTTCCAACTTGGTCACTGAATGCAGAGTCAAAGACCTCTGGATTTGCATAGGTCCAAACTAGTGCATGCATGAGACAATTGATTAAATCTTTTAAAATGTCTTCCATTTGTGGCCTAATGATATCCAAATGACTTCAAGGGATTTGGAGGAGAAAGATCATTTTAATAATGTCATTTAAAAAAATTTCTCTGGGCCTCTTCTAAAATTAGTACTCTAGCATTCATTTTTATTCCCCAAATTTAAAAATATGTATTCTATTCTTATTCTTTTAAGGAAAAATGATAAAATTATATTTAGCAAATGAATGATTTATTATTATTATTGCTCATTATTACATAGGAAATCTATATAGTAATTACAATTAAATAAAACATATATATATGTTAAATATAATTAACATAAGCTAAATAAGCAAGTTGTCATTAATAAATAGCAGCACTTTTAAACATGACATTTACAATTCTATAAGAACATATATTTAATATAATCTAATAAGCTAGAGAAACTTTCCCCCACATACAATGATTCATATCTCCATAGAGATCATAAGCCTCATATTTAGGTCTAAATAAATATTAAAGGTACTGGACATATAATTTATCAATAAAGTAGCCAATAATAGCACAAACACACAAGTTATTGTTTACAATGTTTCATCTATGAAAAAAGGTCATAGTCACAGTAATATTTGTTCATCACTACAACTCAGTCATTTCTCACTTCTGTAACGGTCACATCATTTGATCATTTTGAGATACCAGGTAGAGTCTCTTCTACTGAACTTTCCCTATTCATAATTTAATTATTAAAGTAATTCTTTAGAGAAAGTTTTTTTTAATTCTCTTTCTCTATATTTCATGTAATCTCTAGCTGTGATAGGAAAGTAGATGGTTTCTCATAAAATGACCATTAAAATACCTTAAGGATTCAGTAGCTTTTGTTGGAATATACATTTTTCTGAGTAGAGCAGAACAGTTGCACAAAAATTGATCATGAATTAAGGCATAACAATTTCACAACCAAATATAGAAAGGCAAAAATAGTAAATGTAACTTTTCAGATCAAGTTGCAATAAAAATAACTCAATAAAGTGCCATGGAAATATAGATTAGAAATTAATATGAAAGTAAATAATCTAATCCTAAAACATGAGTGTGCAAAGGAAGAAATAATAGAAACAATAATTTCATTAAAGGGAATGACAACTATGAGAAGATATTCTAAAACTGACAGCAGACATCTAAAGCAGTACTTAGTGGAAATTTTATATCTCTAAATGTTTACATCAATAAAATAGAGTAAGAGCAGGTTAATGAATTGAGCATAGAGCTGAATGAAACTAGAAAAAGAAAAAAATCAAAACCTCAATAAACACCAAATTGAAAATCCTAAGAACCAAAGGAGAGTTTAATAAAATATAAAATAGGAAAACCATTGAACTAATAAACAAAACTAGCAGCTGATTTTGTGAGGGAAAAAACTGAAATGGATAAAATATTGGTTAATTTGATTTCAAAAAAGAAAACCAAATTACCAGTATCAAAAATGAAAAGGATGAGTTCACCACCAATGAAATGAAATTAAAACAATTATTAGGGGTTGTTTTACCCAATTATCTGCCAATAAATCTAAAATTCTAATTAAAATGGATGAATACTTATAAAAATATTAATTATTCAGATTGACAGGCAAGGAAATAGAGTACTTAACTCTATCTTAGAAAAAGAAATTGAACAAGCCATCAATCAATAAGAAAAGAATTAATAAACCAATAATCAATAAGAAAAAATCACCAGGACCATATGGCTTCAAAAATGTATTCTACTAGTTCCAGGTTAAGATGGCGGCAGAGTAAGAAGCAGCTCTTAACCTCTCCTGACCGAAACACACAAAACTCCTCAAGGGGACATAAAAACAAGTCCAGACGAACGGAGGAACCCCCACAACAGGGCACAGCGTGGAAGGTACGTGGAATCGAGGCATTTCCATGCTATAAAAGGGTGAAACAGCCCTCACGAAATCGCGGGCTGAGTAACCACCCCCTCCACACACAACACCTGTAGCTCCGAAGCCAGCTAAAAAGAAATAGAGCAAGTTTGGGGCACCCATCGAGTCATTGGCAGCTCTGGGGCCTGTTCCTGAGAGCAGCAAGACTTAGGACCCCATTAAGCCAAAGAACGCAGGCGAAATTTGAGCGTGGGAGCAGGACGCAGGGCGCACAACGCAGGCTGAGCAGAACGCAGGCACTGGTGGAGGCGTGGGTGGAGGCAGACACAGCCAGGAACTAAAGCCTAAGTGGGGAACCAGTATGGACGGGTATATGACTGTGGAAGCAGCGCCCTGAGACTTGTAAAGTAACCTCCAGCAGAGGATCAAGCAAGGGGGTCTACCAGGGGGCTTGACCTTGGAAAAAACCAGAACTCAGACGTCAGGAGCCAATAGATCGCGGACAGACACTGAGCGCGAGGATAAATCTGAGAAGCTGCTGGGGTAATGATGGCTACTCAGCCTCAGGAAGTTCAGAAGAGAAAGAATAACAACAAGAAAAAGAAGTCTTTAACACTCGACAGCTTTTACACAGAGAAAATCCAGACAACTGAGCAAACAGAGGAGGAGAACAAACAAGCATCCGGACCCTCCTCAAATAAGGAAAACTCCTCACAAGCTATGGAAGAGTTCAAAACTGAGATTTTGAGGAAAATGGAAGAGATATGGCAAGAAAATAACTGTTTAAAAGGTAGAATCATGCAATTGGAAAGTGAGGCTCAGAAAGCAAATGAACTGATAAGCAAATTGAACTCCAGAAATGACCAGATTGAAAAGGAATACCAGAAGATTATGGCTGAAAACCAGAAGATTATGGCCGAAAACCAGAAGATTATGGCCGAAAACCGAAAGATTATAGCCGAAAATCAATCCCTAAAGGCTAGAATTGAGCAAGTAGAAACTAATGATCTCTCAAGACAACAAGAACAAATAAAACGAAGCCAAAAGACTGAAAAAATAGAAGGAAACATGAAATATCTCAATGAGAGAGTGACAGACCAAGAAAACCAGTCTAGAAGAGACAATTTGAGAATAATTGATCTTCCAGAAAAAACAGAAATTAATAGAAACCTGGACTCCGTACTAACAGAAATAATTCAGTAAAATTGCCCTGAAGTCCTACAAGAGGGCAACATAGACATTGAAAGGATCCATAGAACACCCACTACATTCGATCAAGAAAGGAAAACACCAAGAAATATCATTGCAAAATTCAAGAGTTTCCAAGCAAAAGAAAAAATCTTATAAGAAGCCAGAAAGAAACAATTCAAATATCAAGGAGCACCAATCAGGATCACACAGGATCTGGCAGCCTCAACGCTAAAAGACCGCAAGGCGTGGAATACAATATTCAGAAAGGCAAGAGAGCTGGGCCTGCAACCACAGATCAACTACCCATCAAAATTGACTATATATTTCCAGGGGAAAGTATGGGCATTCAGCAAAATTGAAGAATTCCAGGTATTTGCACAGAAAAGACCAGGGCTAAATGGAAAGTTTGATATCCAACCACAAAAATCGAGAGAAACCTGAAAAGGTAAATAAGATACAGAGGGGAAAGAAAGAAAACTTATAATTTTTAAATTTGCCTTTTTAAGGGCCTCAGTGAGATCTAATTATCTGTATTCCTATGTAGAGAAATGTTATGT
>NC_058135.1:38386923-38387246 GCF_016433145.1 Gracilinanus agilis | reverse complement strand
GCAATTAGAGAAGAAAAAGAAATTGAAGGTATCAAAGTGGGCAAGGAGGAGACTAAGCTATCACTCTTTGCAGATGATATGATGGTCTACTTAAAAAATCCTAGAAAATCAACTAAGAAGCTTGTAGAAATAATCAACAACTTTAGCAAAGTTGCAGGATACAAAATAAATGCACATAAATCATCAGCATTCCTATACATCTCCAACACAATAGAGCAGCAAGAAGTAGAAAGAGAAACACCATTCAAAATCACCCTAGACAATATCAAATACTTAGGAATATACCTACCAAAACAAACACAGCAATTATATGAAAACAACTA
>NC_058135.1:38371788-38386864 GCF_016433145.1 Gracilinanus agilis | reverse complement strand
AAGATCAAGAATATCAAGGGAAATAATGAAAAAAAAATGTGAAGGAAGGGGGCCTACCAGTACCAGATATTAAACTATACTATAAAGCAGCAGTCATCACAACAATATGGTACTGGCTAAGAGATAGAGAGGAGGATCAATGGAATAGTCTGGGGATAAATGACATCAGCAAGACAGTGTATGATAAACCCAAAGAGCCCAACTTTTGGGACAGGAATCCACTATTTGACAAAAACTGCTGGGAAATTTGGAAAACAATATGGGAGAGATTAGGTCTAGATCAACATCTCACACCCTACACCAAGATAAATTCAGAATGGGTGAATGACTTGAATATAAAGAGGGAAACTATAAACATGTTAAGTGAACAGAGAATAGTATACTTGTCAGATCTCTGGGAAAGGAAAGACTTTAAAACCAAGCAAGAGTTAGAGAAAATTACAAAATGTAAATTAAATGGTTTTGATTATATTAAACTAAAAAGTTTTTGTACAAACAAAAACAATGTAGTCAAAATCAGAAGGGAAACAACAAATTGGGATAAAATCTTTATAACGAAAAACTCTGACAGGGGTCTAATCACTCAAAAATTCAAGGAGTTAAAGCAATTGTATTAAACATCAAGCCATTCCCCAATTGATAAATGGGCAAGAGACATGAATAGGCAATTATCAGGTAAAGAAATTAAAAGTATCAATAAGCACATGAGAAAGTGTTCCAAATCTCTAATCATTAGAGAAATGCAAATCAAAACAACTCTGAGGTATCACCTCACACCTAGCAGATTGGCTAAAATGAAAGAAGGGGAGAGTAATGAATGTTGGAGGGGATGTGGCAAAATTGGGACATTAATGCATTGCTGGTGGAGTTGTGAAATGATCCAGCCGTTCTCGCTGGCAATTTGGAATCATGCTCAAAGGGCTGTAAAAGAATGCCTGCCCTTTGATCCAGCCATACCATTGCTGGGTTTGTACCCCAAAGAGATCATAGATAAACAGACTTGTATGAAAATATTTATAGCTGCGCTTTTTGTGGTGGCAACAAATTGGAAAAGGAGGGTATGTCCTTCAATTGGGGAATGGCTGAACAAACTGTGGTATATGCGGGTGATGGAATACTATTGTGCTAAAAGGAATAATAAACTGGAGAAGTTCCAGGCGAACTGGAGAGACCTCCGGGAACTGATGCAGAGCAAAAGGAGCAGAGCCAGAAGAACTCTATACACAGAGACTGATATACTGTGGTAAAATTGAATGTAATGGACCTCTGTACCAGCAGCAATACAATGACCCAGGACAATTCTGAGGGATTTATGGTAAAGAAAGCTACCCACATTCAGAGGAAGGACTGCAGGAGAGGAAACATATAATAAAAACAACTGCTTGAACGCATGGGTCGGGGTGGACATAATTGAGGGTGTGGACTCGAAACTACCACACCAATGCAACTACCAACAATTTGGAAATTGGTCTTGATCAAGGACACATGACAAAACTAGTGGAAATGCACATCGGCCATGGGTGGGGGGGGTACTGGAGGGGGGGTTGAAGGGGAAAAGTGGAGCATGAATCATGTAACCATGTTAAAAATGAATATTAATAAATGTTAAAAAAAATAAAACTTTAATTATAGGTCGAAAAAAAAATGTATTCTACCAAACATTTGAAGAACAATTATTTCCCACATTATGTAAACTGTTTGGAAAAACAAGCAAAGAAGGTCCCCTATCACATTCCTTTTACAACACAAATATGGTACCAATACCTAAGCTACTAAGGGAGGTGGGGATGACACCATTTCTGGTATTAGAGTTTTGACTATGAATGGACTAGAGCTAATTCCATTTACACCAGGAAGATCAAAAACACAGAGAGTAAACTATAGATCAATTTCCCTAATGAATATTGTTGAGAAAAATATAAATAACACACAAGAAAGGAGATTACAGTAATATATCACAAAGATCATACACTGTTCAAGTGAGATTTACACCAGGCAGACTGTAAGACTGGTTCAATATTACAGAAACTATCAGTATAATTAACAATATCATTAACAAAACCAACAGAAATTATATGATTATCTTAATAGGCAGAAAAAGCTTTTGATAAAATATAACAATCTTTCCTATTAAAAACCCCAGCGAGCAAAGGAATAAATGATTTTCCCCTTAAAATAATAAGTAATATCTAATACCATTAGCAAGCATTATCTGTAGTGTAGACATGCTGTAAACCTTCCCAGTAAGAACAGGAATGAAACAAAGATTTTGTTATCACCACTATTATTTAATAGTGTTCTAGGAATGCTAGCTATAGCATTAAGAGAAGAAAAAGAAGTTGAAGGAATTAGAAAAGGCAATAAAGAAGCAAAACTATTATTTTTTGCATTTAACATGGTAGTATAGTTAGAGAATCCTGGAGAATCAACTAAAATTAGTTGAAATAATTAACAACTTTAGCAAAATTTCAGGATATAAAAATAAAGTCATATAAATAATTGGTATTTCTACATATTACCCACATAGCTCAACAGTAAGAGATAGTAGTTAATACAAAATGCTTGGGAATCTGCCTACCAAAACAAACTCAGGAACTATATGAACACAATTACAAAACACTTTTCTCTCAAATAAAGTCAGATTAAACAATCGGAACAATATTAATTATTAATGGATGAGCTGACATGACAATTCTAAGTTAATCTACTTTTTCAGTGCCATACCAATCAAATTGCCCAACAATTATTTTATGAAGCTAGAAAAATAGTAATAATATTCATCTGGAAGAACAAAAGGTCAAGAATATTAAGGGAATCAATGAAAAAACAAAGTGAAGGAAAGTGGCCTAGCAGTACCAGATGTCAAACGGTATTACAAAGTAACGATCATCAAAACAGATTGGTATTGGCTAAGAAATAAAGTGGTAGATCAATGGAATAGATAAAGTACATCATTCCTAGTAATAAATGACCATAGCAATTTAGTATTTGATAAATCCAAAGATCCAAACTTTTGGGACAAGAACTCACAATTTGACAAAAATTGCTAGGAAAATTGGAAAAAGGTATGGCAGAGACTGGGGATAGACCAACCTCTCACACCATCTAACAAGAAAAAGACAACATGTATACATGATTTAGACATGATGGGTGCTACCATAAGCTGGACCTCTGGATAAGGGAAGAATTTATGACCATACAAGAGAGGGAGAGAACTATAGAATGTAAAATAGATAACACGGATTATTGTAAATTTAAAAGGTTTTTGTATAAACAAAACCAATGCAACTAAGATTAGAGGGAAAGCAGAAAGCTGGGAAAAATTTTACAGCAAGTATCTCTGATAAAGGTCCCATTTCTCAAAAATAGAGGAAACTTGACATATTTTAACATGAACATAAGATTGTTTTTACATGTAATTGGAAAAATTAAGTAATTGGGATATAAAAATTGTTTTTATATGTATTAAGAAAAAATGTTAAAATAAAAAACAAACGTCTATGATCTTTGAAGGAGAGAATATTAATACTAGTGACACTATAAATTACAGATAAGTTGCTGATTTGCATTAAATGGAGTGATTTTTCCTACATAAACACACATACACACAAATATACAAACAAATATATATATATGTATATATATATATACATATAGTTAAGTATTAAATGAAAAGAAGTGGTTCAGATAAAGGGTCATAAGAAATCTGAGACTTGAGAAATGAATTTAAAATAAGGGGTATCAAGAAAGGCTTCATAAAGGAGTGGACAATTTCACTGGTCTTTGAAAGAGAGATCTGGTTACACATGTGGAGATGGGGTGTGAAAGGAGGAGAATACATTCCAGATGTAGAGATAGTGTGGTCTAGTGAGTTTTGAAAAGTATGTCATAGTAAGATTATTTGCCTTGAATTATGGCTGAAGAGCTGAATGATTTTATTTAGTTACTCCAACTCATTTAAAGTAAATGATAAAATGCTCTATCTTTAGACTGTGTGAAAAAGTCTTTGAAAGCCAACAAATGAAGTGAAATGATACCAGATAGTAACTTTGTTCCTTTTGGCTGAGGGATTGCTTTATGTCCTCTGGCTGGAATTGGGAAGTTCTAGCAAGGGGTGAGCTGAGGGTGAGGTGGGATGGGATGGGGGAGATCTCTAAGAAGAAACTGCCTGGAGTGAGATGGGGAAAAGGAGATACCTTGATTTTTAACCTTAATATGTGTTTACTAAGCACCTGCTATCTCCCAGGCACTCTGCTAAGTGCTGGGGACACAAAAGAGAAAAAAGATAGTCCCTGCCCTCAAAGATCTTATAATCAAATGGGGGAGACAATGTCTTCTTTTTCACTTACCCTCTGACTAAAAGAGGACTACATGAGCTTCAATGGATCTGGAAGCTGTTGGACTTCCCATCTTCTCATTAGCATTCTTGTATAATTTCCCCAGGAAAATAACTTCTTAAAAGTGCATTCATTAGAACCAAAGACAGCCTGAACATAAATTCACTGGAGTAAAGAGAGGCTTTCAATACCCTAGGAATGGGAAAAAAGAACTTTCACCAATGAGAATTTATTGCTTATTTGCCATATACACTTCTAAGATTGAGCTCCCTTTCCTACGAACTCTGTATATGCTGGTGGGAGAGTGTTTCAAAAAATTTGGGGGCTATTTTTGTATTAACTATTCTTACTTTTCCTCCTCAGTAAATAATCCCTTTCTAAAGGCTACTTAAGCTTAAGGCTGACTGACAAAATGAATCTCAATTGATAATTATGTGTGTGGGGGGAACATATCTACTGAGGTCTCAAGCTAATGGCTTTAGAAATACACTCCCTGATGTCACAGGCGCACCACTAGAGCCCTGAGGGGGAAATGTAGCCTTGCTCTAGGACCCAAGATTTGCCTATGAGAATTGGAGTTGAGCAAAGGATTCTCAGAGCTTATGTGGAGTATGCTATGATAAGACATTTATAAGTTATTCAGAAAGCAAAGAGCTATTGAAGTTTTGTTTTTGTTTTTAAACTAGTTCGAACTATTGCTCTGAGCAGTTCTTTATTCTGGATTGGAGACAGGACAGACTAAAGTCAGAAAAGTAACAACAAAAAGTCTTTATCCTTGACAACATTACTATATCTATTCCCTGTAGAGGGAGAAAAATATATACAAATTAAATGCAAAGTAATTTGGTAGTTTACTAGCAGCTAGGAGATTCAGAGAAGTTCATACATAAGAGATTTATTTTTATCTGAATGTTGAAATAAACTAGAGTATCTAAGAGGTAGCAGGAAAAAAGAATGCAATCCAGATATGGAAGACTGCACCAAAACATAAAGCCCGGGGATGTAATGTTATTTATCAGGAAGAGTAGAAAGGCCACTTTGACAAGACTGGAACACATGTGAGGGAAGTGATATATGATAAGCACAGAAACATAGATTGTGGCTAAATTGTAATGGGCCTTACATGCCAAACATAGGAGTTTCTAGTTCAGTCAGTCAACAAATATTTATTTGTTGTTCAGTTGTTTCAGTTATGTTCAAGTCTTCATGACCCTGTTTGGAGTTTTCTTGGTAAAGTCACTGGAGTGATTTTCCATTTCCTTTTCTAGATCATTTCACAGATGAGGAAACTAAGGCAAATAGAATTGAGTAACTTGCCTAAGGTCACAAAGCTGGAGTCTGAGGCTGGATTTGAACTCAGATCTATAGTATTTCTTGATCACTACTATATGACAAGCACTCTGTTGAATATAGGGCACATAAAAAGAGACAAAAGATAATCTCTGCCCTAAAGGAACTTACAATCTAATGGGTCAAAAAAATAAGCAAGGACATATACATATAGAGGTATATGTATATATGGATGTAAATGTATTTATACAGATAAATGAATTTATATGTACAAACATATATATTCATGTGTATGTATATATACACACAAATGTACAAACAAGCAATGTACAGGATAATTAGGAAATAATTAAAAGAGGGAAGTCACTTGAATTGAGGGGTAGGGAAAGACTTGCTGTAGAAGGTGGAATTTGAAGGAAACTAGGGAAGCCAGAAGGCAGAGTTGAGGAAAAGAGACCATTTTAGGCTTGGGAATCAGCCAGAGAAAATTCCCAGAGCTAAGAGATGGAGTGTTCATGGGACAGCCAGGAGGTCAGTGTCACTGGGTTTTAAAAGTATGTGTGGGGTATGAAATATAAAAAAATCTTAAAAGGAGTGGGTAGCTCATTTATTTATTTGTTTGTTTGTTTATTTATTTGTTTAAACCTTTAACCTCTGTGTATTGGCTCCTAGGTGGAAGAGTGATAAGTGTGGGCAATGGGGGTCAAGTGACTTGCCCAGGGTCACACAGCTGGGAAGTGTCTGAGGTCAGATTTGAACCTCGGACCTCCCATCTCTAGGCCTGACTCTCAGTCCACTGAGCTACCCAGCTGCCCCCTGGGGAGCTTATATATGAAAGGCTTTGAATCCTGGATGATATTATGTTTGACCTTGGAGGTGATAGATCATCAAGTTGGAGAATGTAGAGGACCAAGAACAACAGGATACTGGAATTTGTAGAATGTTTAAGTCTTACAGGAGCAAGAAACATCTGTTGTCTCATCTTATCCTGAGGAACAGAGAGGCACCTGGTAAAATAATGGATAGAGCACTAGGCCTGGAGTTAGAAGCACTTGATATTAAATCTTGTCTCTGATACTAGCTGTGTGACCCTGGATAAGTCATTTAAACAGTCTCAATTTCCTTAGTTGTAAAATGGAGATGTTAATAGCACCTAACTTTGTTTTGAGGATCAAATGAGATAATATTTGTTAACCAAAAAAAAAAAAAACCTTAGTGCATGGTACATAGCAAGTGCTGTAGAAATGCTAGTTATAATTATTATTCATTATTTGAACTGAGGCATGTTTATAGAGGCTAAGTGATTTGCCCAAAATTATTTAGAAAGCGGATCTAGAACTCGAACTCAAGACTTCTGGCTCTATGCCCAGGACTGTCTGATATTCTTTCCATCACAATATGTTACCTCAGTTTTAACAATTGCCCTTCATTTTGCAAGATTTTATAGGTCATGAAAGTCCAGCAAATGAATCCAAGGACAGTAAGCACTTCAGACCTTGGAACGTGGTAGTTAAGTGCCCTTGCATGTGCTGAAGCTATATTATATACCTTCTTAAGAACAGATGACATGGTATTTCCCAGATGCCACTATTTAATTGTGTCTGAAAGCAACAACTGATTGAAGAGGGTGGGCTGTAGGTAGGAGAGGGATGGCCTTCCTCACCCTCAAGGAGTACTGATGGCACTAATGGCCATAGGGGGAATTTTGGCACAGGACAGGAACAGGTGGGAGCAGCAGGTGGGGTTGGCTGGAGATGACAAGGGCATACAGTATGCTGTTGGCAAGCTACTGGCAATCTGGGTTCAGGAGCTAGAGATCACAAAGGAAGAACAGAAATGGTTACAAATGGATAGAGGAGCAGGTCAGAATAGACTGTCAGAGCTGGCTGACAGATACTCTCAGAGCTAGTGCAAAGAAAATGATCAGTGCAAGAGTTGGAATCCCTGCTTACATGGGCCCTAGAGACTCTCATCACTTTGACAGTCACTCCAGAAACATGCTGTAGCAAGCACTAGAATGGCCAAGGTCTTGGATCCTGCAGGGTAGGCATACCCCTGTAACAGCCTCACTGGGGAGAGAGAGGAGAAAAGCAAAATAAATTCTTACACATACACCCCCTTCAAATTATTGTAGATGATTTATATTTTGTTCATCATTTCTTCTTCAAGATAAGCTTCATTTAGGAGCAACTGTTAGAACCCCACAAATCACTCTGAAGTCCTGTGAAACAAATGACAATTTTGGTATGAGACATTCTGCTCCTGACTTGCTCTGCAGATGTTCTCTTCTGCTCCATTTTTTAATGGGTGAAGAAATTAAGATGTAGAAAGATGAAATAATATGTGCCCAAGGTTCTGTTCTGGGTTCTCTTCTCTTCTATAATATCTTATATGGTTATGTTATCATTCTCTTGGCTACAAATGTCATCTCTATGCAGATGATTCCCAGATTCAACATAGAAAGCCTTTACCTCTTTCCAGAGCTACAGTCTTACTTCACTATTTGACATCCTGTAGGCATCTCAAGCTCATTATGTCCAAATCGTATCATCTTTTCCTCTAAACTCACCCCTCTTTTGGACTTCTTATTCTCCCATTTGCCCAGTGATGAAACTTCAGATTTATCCTTGACTCCTATCACCCTACATATACAATCCATTGCCAATTTGAGTAATTTATATATTCATATCTCCATATATGTCCCCATTTCCCCCGTCCCCCCATAGCCCCCACAATTCCACTGGGTTTTACATGTATCATTGATCAAGACCTATTTCCATATTATTAATAGTTGTGGTCATTTAGCATCTACATCCCCAATAATATCTTCATTAGCCCATATGTTCAAGCAATTGTTTTTCTTCTGTGTTTCTACTCCCACAGTTCTTCCTCTGAATGTGAATAGCGTTCTTTCCCATAAGTCCCTCAGAATTTTTCTGGATCATTGCATTTCTTCTAGTAGAGAAGTCCATTATGTTCGATTGTACCACAATGTTTCAGTCTTTGTATACAAACTTCTCCTGGTTCTGCTCCTTTCACTCTGCATCAATTCCTGGAGGTCATTCCAATTCCTCTAGCTCCTTATTCCCTAAAGTGATTTTCTAAAGTCTGATAATGTCACACAAATCCCCTAGCACCATCCTCCCTAGCCCAACTTAAAGAACTCCATTGGCTTCTTATTACATCAAAGATTAAATATAAAATATAAAAGTCAGCTGTTTGACACTTAAAGACTTCATGACCTGGTTCCTTCTTAACTGTAAGTTTTCTTATATAATTGTTTACTAATTTTCTGTCATGTCCAACTCTTTGTGACCCTTTTTGAGGCTTTCTCAGCAAAGATTCTGGAGTGGTTTATCATTTCCTTCTCCAGTTCATTTGACAGGTGAGGAAACTGAGGTAAAGAAGATTTGGTGACTTAGGGTAACTCGATTAATAAGTGTATGAGGCTGGATTTTAACTCAGTTATCTCCAAGACTTCAGGCCTGACACTATCCACTGTGCCACCTAGATGCCCCCTTTCTTATAGCATACTACTCTACATGTGTTTGAAGTGGAATTTCTCCTCTTAGGTCTTCATGCCAGCTTTTATTTGTTTTTGTTGTTTATACATAAGAATATTGAAGATGTTTTATGGAGTTATTTTATATCCTACAATTTTGCTAATGTTATTATTTTAACTAAAAGACCATCAATGAAAAAATTTCAAAATACATGAAAGAAAAAAGTAAGAAGTTCAGATAGTGACTAAGTGAAGAGAAATTTTGTAAAATTTGATGTACATTTTAAACAATGGTATATAGAACTTCATAGTTTCATATCCAAGCTCCTTTTCTGCTCTCTGTACATGAAAGTCATACTTTTTGATGTTTAAGTTCTAAAGAAAATCAATTTGGAGCTCAATTGGGAGGGACTTTAAATGCCAAATACTTTTATCTTACCCTGTTTTCACTTTTTCTGTATTAGGCCAAACCCACTTATTAATGCCACCATCACCACCTCCACTTCCACCTCTATCTCTATCTCTGTCTCTGTCTTTGGTCTCTGTCTCTCTTTGTCTCCTATTAATTGTTCCTTAGCAGATTTAATCAACATTCTTTTTCTCCATTTCCAATCTTACATTAAGAACTCATATCTGCTTTCTTGCTTTCCAGTAAAGCAAAGGTTTACTAAGGTTTTATGCATTTTTTTCTCACAATAACCCTACAAGGTAGATGGCAAAGGTAAAATTATTCTCACTTTTTCAAGAAAGAAAAATGAGACTTAGGGAGATTAAGTGCCTTGTTCAGGGTGACCAAGTTAATAATTAAGTTTTAGAGCTGGTACTCAGGCCCAGGTCTCCCAACTTCAGATCCAGGGCTGCTTCTTCAATATCTCCTTACTACCAGAAATAGTAAGAATGAAAAACTCATTTTCATGTGTTAGTATTTGATGCCATACAATGGTAGCAATTGTAGAAAATGACTGAGAGAGGAAAGAAAATGAAAAGTGTGGAAAGAATGAGGGCAAGTGTGGAAATTGGAGAATGGTATAAAAGAGGAAAAGGGCTGTAAGCCACAGCTGCTGCTACAAAGAGCAGGAGCAAAACATGTGCAAAATCCATCATTAATTTCTCCTATGGTTAACCAGGAGCCTGATGAAAGGTAGTTGTCAACTCAAAACAGGAAGGAAACAGTGAGGGGAAGAAGTTTTGGAAGAGCCTGAAAAATGGGAGAAATTAAATACCGGAGAAAGGAAAAGGAAGGAAAGTGAAACCCAAGAGAGAGGAAATGGGAAGGCAAAAAGTGTTCCAAGGATTGATGGTGTGTCTTGAAAAGAGGAATGGAAAACTAGCAGAAAGGAGAGAAGTCACTGGATAGGGGTGAAGAGAAGAGAAGAAGAGAGATCACTAAGTTACTTAAAGCACAATTTTTCACCAGAAAACAATTCAAAGAAGCCAAAAAGTGCTCATATTACTAAGACTGTTATTATAGCATCATTAGGCATATGAAAAGATTCTGTGAAATAAAAGTAACTATGGAGAATATTACTTGTAAAAAAAAACACAGCATAGACTAGGTGCATGGATATGTCCCTGGAATAAGTGACCCATACTTCCAGGTTTTTTATAACCAAGCTGTCCTGATTGTTAAAGGTACTGTTCTGATTTGTTTGGGCAAGAGTTCAAATTGGAATGGCTCTCTGACCCACTCTGTCTCCATGCATGCTGACATACAGAGAGATTTCCGATATGATCCCCATGCCAGGACTAAAGGAGAATGTAACCACTGCTTAAGAAGTGGAGATATAGAAGACATATTTTAGAAGATAAGTGAAAGCCAAGGGTTTGTTCTGAATATTGAGGATTCATTCTTTTCACGTCTTAGAGAATACATAATAACAAGACTTAAGGTGGCAGAAAGATTTGCATGAGATAAGAATTTAATTGAGAAGTAAAAGAGAGGATAAATGACATGTACAATGTACATTAAAGTTTGCAAAGCTCACTATATACTTTGTCATTTGAGTCTCAAAACAAATCTATGAAGCTTACTGATCAGGACAGTCATTTGTACATCCGCATATAGTGGAAAGCTCTTTTCTGAACAGAAAAAAATACATGTCAGCATCTTAAAGGATCTCTTATCACTCTTCTTGGCAGGGATAGAACTTGAATAGGATAAATTTTTTTCTTCCCATTTCACAGTTGAAGAAATTGCAGTTCAAAGAAATTAGGTGATTTACTTTTCATCATTAGGTCCATCCATTTCACCATACATTCTCTTGAACTAACACCCTGCCTGCCCACCCAAGAGTCTGAAAAACCAATCCCCCTAAAAATATTTCCCTCTCCTAACTGCCTTAAGCAGCTAAACTTCCTTTCAGTGGGAGGCACTACTCTAGATTAAGATATTATGTCCATCCTTGGGGCAGCAGTCAGGTGTAAGGGTTAAGTTAGGAGTTTTGACAAAATAAGAGAGTAGTTTTTAATAATTTAAGTTTTAATGAGAATATAGTAGAGTTGTAAATTAATATTATCATTTTAAGCCAGAGAAAAGAAAACTTCTAGCAGCTTTTAACAATTAGCAATTTAGTTTAATTAAAATACAGATAGTAAAATAATATAGTAAAATGAATATAGTAAAGGTGAGAAATATAGGAAAGATGGAGAGAAAGAAAATTTCCCAATGTCTATACTAGTTATCCTATAACTGTGTTAAAATTAATGGTTTGGCTAAATATATGGAAATTGTGAATCTTTTATTTGTAGAGAAATACAAAAGGGTAGAAAGGACATTAGCTTATCTAACTAAATATTATTCCAGTGCTTGGCTCTGCCAGGACTTGTTAAACTTCAATCAGAATTAAACTATCTCCAGAAGACAGGAAGGGAAACCATCTATCCACTCTTGAACCAACTTCCTTCTTGGAGTGATTCTCTTCTTGAAGTTCACTCTCTACTAGCCTCCTTCACCAGAAACCACCTTTACCAGACTACTTTCATGGCTATTATGGTGGTTTCCTGTCCTTGCCCCTTTTCACAAGGGCCAATCACAGCTTCCAAATTTTCCGAGTTCTCACCTTTGAAATCACACCTTTCTGAATGTGTGAATTCTTAAATTTCTGTCTTGTTCTCACCTAGCATCAAGTAAGATGTGAACTTGCTAAGTGGTTTTCAAGCTTCCCTCACCTAGTTCAAGCTTTTTGTTGATTCAAAGTTATTGCCAACCAAAGTGTTAACTCTAGCTAGGCAAAGAGAACAAAGGATTCCCTTTTCACAAGTGTGAACTCAAAGTGAAACAAGAATTCCCTTTCATATAACTACCTATAATTACTACCTAAAACTGCCTATATCTACCTATAACTGCCTATAACTATCTCTAATAACAATCACCCCACAAAGTTCCAACTCAATCCAGCCCAATCAAAACTAACCCAATCAGTGTTTAATCCCATCCCAATTACGTCTGTCAATGAAGACCAGCCACCTTCCAAAAAATTCAAGAAAGGAAAAAAACCTAACAGTCCAAACCAAAAGCCCAAAACCCAAAAGCCAAAAAGCCCTCTGAGTATGCTCAGGCCTGCCTTTTATATTCCAGCAACTAAACACCAACCACCAACTCAACACACTACCAGCAGCCAACTTCCCCACCACTGCCAGCTCTAATTGTCAGCAACTGACAACCTTTTCTACCCTTTTTCTACCTCCCTTCCTGTCTTTATGGTTTCTATTTCCTCTCACTGTGGGGCTTGTTAATCCCTATACATCTCTATAGTAAGAGGACCTCCAGGACCCCCATGAAATTAAAAAAGGAATCAAGAATCCCTTTTTACCCAGGAGGACCTGGATTCAACTCTGACCTCAAGCAAATTCCTAGCTGTGTGACTGAATACAAATGAATAAATGTCTTGGACTGCAAGAAACTCAAGAAGTAGGCCTGGAGGAATAGAATAGCTCAACAACAAATCCAGTTAGGCCAGTTTGCCCCTCCTTGACAGCATGGTGGTGCAATAATTCCTGGGAATTTACCATAATGATACCAGACAGTGCAGACACCTTATCCACTTTTACTCCAGTGTAGTTTAGAATTCCCAAACTTATGCAACCCATGAGTTTTAGTCTTTCCAGGAGTAGGGACTATAGGCATGTATCATCATGTTTGATTTCTTCCAGGTACTTCAACAGTTCACAGGAATTGGTGAGCCACCAGCTTGCCTACGGAGGGACAAACTGGCTTAGGTTGGAATCAAAGCAGGACAAAACATCTTCCCTAATCACATATGGTGTAGGGTTTAGAATGGTAAATGTTATTCAAAAACTGAAAATTCATAATTAGAATTGACCAAACAGAAAATAATGACATCATGGCACAAGAAATATAAAAATAAAAAATATTTTAAAAAACAAGAGAAGAAAATGTAAAGTTTATTTTTTTAATCAAAACAGCAACAATTGACCTAGATCAGTGATGGGCAAACTTTTCAAAGACAGGGCCAAAAGAAAGGAAATGCTCATCTGTCAGTCTGTTTCTAAGGCAACTCTTTTGAAGTTTCATTGTATTGTATTCATCAGATTAGGAATAATGGCCACCTCCTGATAGAACATTTCAGGGGGCCTGCATCTGGCCTGTGGGCTGTAGTTTGCCCATCACTGATCTAGATTGATAAATTAAGGAGAGATTATCTAAGAATTAGTGGGCTATCTGAAAATCATGACTATTTCCCTTCCCCCTGCAAACATCTCTCATGTATCATCTTTCTTTTTATATTTTAATTTAAAACATTTATTGTTTTCTTCCTCTCATGGAAAAAGAAAGAGAAAACTCTTATAATAAATATGAATGGTGTAAAAGGGAATTCTTTGTTCTCTTTGAGTTTACACTTGTGAAAGGGAATCTTTTATCCCCTTTGTCTATTTTGAGTTAACACTTTGGTTAACAATAACTTAATTATCCCTACTTAGTACCTCACTAGATTGTGAAGACAGGATTAATTATCCTTTGTCTACTTTTGAATTGAATCAACAAAAGCTTGAACACACTACTTAGTACTAGATGAGAAACTAGCTAGCAAGTTACTAACTCTTAGAAATTCAGTCAGCTGGGAATCTGAATCTTTTTTTTTAACATTTATTAATATACATTTTTAACATGGTTACCTGATTCATACTTCTCTTATCCCCTTCACCCCCCCTCCCCGCACTCCCCCCACCCATGGCCGATGCGCATTTCCACTAGTTTTGTCATGTGTCCTTGATCAAGACCAATTTCCAAATTGTTGGTAGTTGCATTGGTGTGGTAGTTTCGAGTCCACACCCTCAATCATGTCCGCCCGGACCCATGCGTTCAAGCAGTTGTTTTTCTTATGTTTCCTCTCCTGCAGTCCTTCCTCTGAATGTGGGTAGCATCTTTACCATAAATCCCTCAGAATTGTCCTGGGTCATTGTATTGCTGCTGGTACAGAGGTCCATTACATTCAATTTTACCACAGTATATCAGTCTCTGTGTACAGTGTTCTTCTGGCTCTGCTCCTTTCGCTCTGCATCAGTTCCTGGAGGTCTCTCCAGTTCACCTGGAACTCCTCCAGTTTATTATTCCTTTTAGCACAATAGTATTCCATCACCCGCATATACCACAGTTTGTTCAGCCATTCCCCAATTGAAGGACATACCCTCCTTTTCCAATTTGTTGCCACCACAAAAAGCGCAGCTATAAATATTTTCATACAAGTCTGTTTATCTATGATCTCTTTGGGGTACAAACCTAGCAATGGTATGGCTGGATCAAAGGGCAGGCAGTCTTTTATAGCCCTTTGAGCATGGTTCCAAACTGCCAGCCAGAATGGTTGGATCAGTTCACAGCTCCACCAGCAATGCATTAATGTCCCAATTTTGCCACATCCCCTCCAGCATTCATTACTCTCCCCTTCTTTCATTTTAGCCAATCTGCTAGGTGTGAGGTGATACCTCA
>NC_058135.1:38335795-38357063 GCF_016433145.1 Gracilinanus agilis | reverse complement strand
GTAATAGCAACTTAAATAGATGAAGTTATGTGGAGTTAAGAGTGAGTATATGATAGGGAAGAGGATCTCCAATGAAAAAAAATGGCAAAATGACAAGAAAAATGATGAAAAGAGATAATAGGAATGACTACCAAGAACAAGAAACCTACTCAGTAAGTTTGACTGAGTAGTGGACTTATTTGGTCTAATTTAGACTGGGACTATTTATTTTTCTAGTTTTGTATTTCTGCAGGAAAATGTAAATAAATAATATTCACTGTTTCTCTTGTCAGTTGCATTTATAGCTCAAAGTAGGAAGTTTGTATTTACAAAAAAATGAAAAATTATAGACATAAATGTTTTGTTACAGCTGAAAACACATAGTATTTAGAGTATTTTAGTTACCTCAAGCCCTTTTCACTTCAATAATAAATGTAAACATTTAGCCAAAATAAAAAAAAAAAAAGAGTGGTGATGTAATTTCGCTAAGGCATCATACACCATTCACCCCCAAGATACTGAGAGATTCAACCAAAATATTTCTTCTTTTGAGGATGATCCATTTATGGTTATTAAAAAGCTAGAGAGCATTTTTCACATATATGATTCCAGATGGATTAATATTGGAAATTTGCTCTAAGCTTTTTTGACAGAAAGAGAGAAAAATTAAATCATCTCTCTTGTCAAATGGTCTCAGAGAAGGAGAATTGGCCTTCACAAGACCCAAAATGGAACCCCAACAAAGAGCAAGATTACACAAGCCTATAACAGGCATTATTAACCACAATGAGAACTTGCTCTGATAGGACTGGTACATGAACGAAATTTGAAAAGTTTAAACAAAATCCCAAAGAAAATCTATCCCAAAATATGGATAGATTTACTGAGTTGGGAAGCAGATATATAGACCTGGATCTTTCCATAGAAAGGGATGTCAGACAAATAAGGAGACAATTTGTGAAAAACTGTTGTAAAGTGGTCAAAGATTATTTTAAGACCAATTGTCAAACTGGGCTAATATGGGCCTTGAAGAATTGAGGAGAATAGCAATTTATGTATTTAATGGTCATGAAAAGAAAGATGAGAACAGACTTAACAGAGATATTAAGGAGATAAATGAAAAGTTTAAAGGAGGAAATTGAAAGAGAAAAAGCAAATTGAGCAGTGGCCATAGCCTCTTTGCAAGAATACACAAATCAAACACCAATGTCTTACTTCTGTGGAAAAAGGGGTCATGTAATGTTAAACTGTAGAAAGTGGAACTAGGTACTCAATAACAAATTTTAGAAATAATGGGAACTCTAAGAATAACAACTTTGGAAATAATAACAACAACAGAAACACATTTAGAAATACTAATGCAAATGAGGCAACTGATAATTTACAATAATATATCTGAAATGGGGATTGTCCACACAATACTCGGGGTGGAACAAGACCTTTATGAAGGTCAGAGAGGGGAGAAAGGACTCTGGAATCAGAGAATGAAAACTTTGATTTCTAACATCTTAATACCAGTTATCCCAGTCCATTCTCCCCTACATAGTAATGAACCTCATGTAACCTTGAAATTATGATTGCCTTTTAGAGATTAGAGCTTCTAGATCAGTGTTGATGAGTAAAGCAGATTCTGAGTGCAGTTCTATTGGCTCTCTAAATGTAATAGGTGTATCCGGGGCATCTCTGAAGGTCCCAAAGTTTTCCCCTCGAATAGTGTCTGAGGGACCTCTATCAATAGAATATTCTTTTCTTCTAATGCCTAGTTCCCCTATAAATTTATTAGGGAAAGACTTTTATGTAAACTTAGGGCACAATAACATGCTCTCAAGATGGTGCTATGATGTCAGAATTGCTTGAGGAATCTTTGAATTTGCTCCCTGTACTTCTTTTAGACAGTCAGCAGGTGGACAAACCTCTGACCTTTGAAATACTAGCTGATATACCTGCAACTCTTTGGGTCACATCTTCATCTGACGTAGGCCTACTTAAATCAGCTGTTCCTGTACAAATCAAAACAAAAGGTGGCCCACCTCCTCCCATTCCTCAGTATCCCCTATCAAAAGAGGCAATTGAGGGAATTACCCTAGTGATAAATTCTTTAATTGAACAAAAAATAATTCCATGTAAATCCAAATATAATACACCTATCTTGCCTGTTAAAAAGCTAAATTTAGATCTAAATGGAAAACCTGTCTATCAATTTGTACAAGATTTAAACAATGTGTAAACAACCATGCCATCAAGAACATCCTGTGGTTCCAAGGCCATCCACAATTATCTTCTCTATTCCTAGCATGGCCTCATATTTTTGGCAGTAGATTTGTGTTCAGCATTTTTCATCAATACCCATTTATGAAGATTCCGGAAATATATTTGCCTTCACCTGGAAAGGTTCCCATAGACGTGGTTTCACTTGCCCCAAGGGTACGTGGAAAGTCCCACTTTATTTTCACAAATTTTAACACAAAATTCAGAAAATATTAAATTTAAGGAGAGCCATTTGATACACTTTGTAGATGATTTGCTTTGGACCTCACTAAATGCCACAGCATGCCAAGAAGATACCAAACATCTTCTTTCAGAACTATATAATAATGGCCACAAGGCTGACAGTTAGGGTTGGCAGTTGTGGGAAAGTTGGCTGCTAGGCATGAGTTCATCATTGGGTGTGGTTGGCATTTAGTTGCTGGAATATAAAAGGTGGGTCTGAGCACACTGAGTGGGCTTTTTGGCTTTAGCCTGTAGAGGACTTTTTAATCTTTTGGTTTAGGCTATTAGGTTTTTTTTTTTCCTTTCTTGAACTTTTTGGAAGGTGGCTAATCTTCATTGACAAACCTAATTGGGGTTGGATTAAATACTGATTGGGTTGGTTTTGATTGGGCTGGATTGGGTTGGAACTTTGAAGGGTGGTTGTTATAAGCAGTAGTTATAGATAAATATAGGTGGTTTTAGGTAGTAATTATAAATAGTTATAGAATAACTAGTATAAACATTAGGAAATTTTCTTTCTCTCCCTCTTTCCTATATTTCTCTCCTTTACTTCAATTTACTATATTCTGTAATTCAATTTACTATATTCTTTTACTATCCCTATTTTAATTAAACTAAATTATTGGTTGTTAAAAGCTGCTAGGCTTTTCTTTTCTCTGGCTTAGTGGGATAATATTAATTTACAACTCTACTATATGCTCATTAAAACTTAAATTATTAAAAGCTGCTCTTTTATTTTGTAAAAATTCCTGTTTTATCCCTTACACAAACAAACACATCCAAACTTTCAAAAAAAATGGAAATTGGTCCCAAGTTCTCAAGAAACTCAAAAATGAGTTCAAGAACCAAGTAAGAAAGACAGAAGAAGGGAAACTGGGTAGCTCAATGGAGTGAGAGTCAGGCCTAGAGACAGGAGGTCCTAGGTTCAAACCCGGCCTCAGCCACTTCCCAGCTGTGTGACCCTGGGCAAGTCACTTGACCCCCATTGCCCACCCTTACCACTCTTCCACCTATGAGACAATACACCGAAGTACAAGGGTTTTAAAAAAAAGAAAGATAGAAGAAGATGGAAAAAAAGAAAGGAAAATAATACAAAAAGAAAATAACAGTTTAAAAGACAAAATTGCTCACATGTAAAAAAGAGGGACAGAAATCAAATGAAGTAATAAGCAAATAAGAGGACAGAATTTACCTGCTGGAAATCATGAAAAGCAGGATAGACCAAACTGAAAAGGAAAATAAAAAGATAATAACTGAAAAATCAGCCTTTAAATACCAGAATTGTACAAATAGAAGCTAATGATCTCAAGAAACAGCAAGAATTAATAAATCAAAATCAAAAGAATACAAAAATAGAAGGAACCATGAAATATCTCATTGAAAAGATAACTGACCTGGAAAACAGGCCCAGGAGAGGCAATTTGAAAGATACTGTTCCACCTGAAAGCCTGGAAAAAAATAAAATCCTTGGCATTATATTACAAGAAATTATCCAAGAAAACTGCCCTGATATTCTTGAAGAAGGCAAAACAGACATTGAAAGAATCCACAGATCATCCTCTACATTAAATACTCAAAAGACAACCCCCAGGAATTTAATAGCAAAATTCAAGAGCTTCTAGGCCAAGGAGAAAATATTGCAAGCAGCCATAAAGAGACAATTCAGATATCAAGGTGCCCTGGTCAGGATTATACAGGATCTGGCAGCCTCCACATTAAAGGATCACAAGCCTTGGAATATTGTAAGGGGTAAAAAGGGGGTTTTAGATGAATATTAAAAGGTTTTGTCACCAAGGAATTGAATAATGAGAAAACCTCAAATCAAAAATGACTTTTATGGTAGTTTATTTACAAGTAAGAAGAAAGAGAGAGAAAGCAAGGAAATTAGAAAGAGGATAAGATAAGATAATTAATCTAACACACTACGTACTTGCTCTGATCCCTGGTTCAACCCAGGCAAGTTTAACTATTCCTCAGTCAGAAAAGGCTCAGCCTTGAGCTGAGGGCTAGAGGGCTGAGGGAGAATGAAGTAAAAGTTTCAGTCACAAGGCCTCTCTTGAAAGGAGAGTTCCTTCAGAGAAATCCAGGAAAGATCAGTCTTTATACTCACCACGTGTAGTTCCAAGGGAGAGATTAAGAGCAGTCTCAACTAGTCCAGGGTCTCAGCCAGCACTCCTTCAGGTCCAAGCCACGAACAAGAAGAACTCTTTCAGGTCCAAGACACAAACAAGAAGAGAGCTACAGGACGTTGTCACTCCCTTTTAAAAGGGCTTCTTTTTTGTCATTTCCTGTGCCTTCCTCCTAGTTTACATGCCAAATCATAACAGACACTTGCTTGGGCAGTCAGGCAATTCTGATTCATCATCCATTCTTGTACATGTGGGTCACAGACTTTCCACTTGAGAATTAAGTGAGGTTGTTTTCACCTTTGGTGATCAAATCTAAGAATGAGCATGGCAGATTTAATCTCATTATCACAATATGACATTCAGGAAGGCAAGAGAATTGGATCTATAACCAAGAATCACCTACCCATCAAAACTAACTTTCAGGGGAAATTATGAGAATTTAACAAAACAGAAGATTTCCAAGCATTCCTAAAGAAAAGACCAGAACTAAATGGAAAACTTAATGTTCAAAAACAAAATTCAAGAGAACCATAAAAAAGTAAACAAGAAACGGGATGGGGGTGGGAGATTTAAGGGCTTCAGTAAGATTAAATTGATTATATTTCTATATGGAAAAATGATATCTGCAACTCTTGAAAATTTTTCATTATCATAGTAGATAGAAGAATTAATCATGGCAAAGGTTATGGTACTAAGTTGGTTAAGATGATATGCAAAAAAATAGGTGTATGTCTCAGTGGATCCTCACAATAGTTCTGTGAGATAAGTAGTATAAGTATCAATACTTCCATTTTACATATATGGAAAAAGAAAGCCTGGGAGTTTAAAAGAATATGACAGCAATGTAACAGGATGGAATAGGTATTTGAAACCAAGTCTCCTGAATGCCTCCTATATCACAGTGACATCAGTACAGTAAAATAAAAGTCAGCACAATACAGTAAAAGGCTATATTAGGAAAGAAATATGTGTCCTCATCTTGCCTACATTATACGCATATGATCGTGTGAAAGATATGAGAGAAATATGACAAAGAAGCAAAAGCAAAGGGAATAGATTAGAAAAACTTTCAGTTGGGACTTTTCAAATGTTCAAAAAAGGTAGCATAAGAAATGAAAGTTGTACACATAAATTTGTACACAATTTCTGTGTTTTATATATGCATATATATACATACACCTCTAAATATTTTTCAAGAATTATAATTTAATTTTATAATTTAGTAAGAATTATAGTTAAATTTTTTATTAAAGCAAAGTATATGAAGAAAATAAAATTAATAGACAAAAATTTCATTTTGAAAACTTTGGAAGAGGACTTCTGGGTTAAGATGGCTTCAGGATAGAGCAGGGTGCTTAACTCTTCTCACCACCAACCACCAGCATACCTTCAAAGGACAAAAAAAAAATCCAGATTAAAGAAGGGACCCCACAATAGGGAGCAGTATTGAAGATACGTGGGATTTGGGCATTTCCACACTATAAGGAGGCGGGGAGGAAATAGCTCCCATCAAAATGCAAGTGGATCAACCTTCCCCCCCCACCCCCCACAGTATCAGAGTCAGAGGCTGCATACCAGAGTTAGACCAAGCCGGGGGTGGGGGAGCAAAATCTAGCCTCTTGGCAGCTAACTGGGACCACCAGGAGCTTGCCCCTGAAAGCAACAAGACTTGAGATCCCAAGAGGCTGGAGAGCACAGACCTTGGGCACAGGAGTGGAGCTGAGAGAGGCAGCGGACAGTGGAAGCAGCTCAGCACACTGAGATTCAGGGGAGAACCTCAGGTGGAGGAGCAAACATGGACCAATTTCCAGGCTCTAGGCAGCAACTAGGACAACTAGAGGCTTGACCCTGAGAACAACTAGACTAAAGACCTCAGGAGGCTGGGGAATACAGACGTTGGGCACAGGAGTGAAGCTGAGAGGTGCCGTGGACAGCAGAGGCCTAGCAGATAGTGGAAGTCAGGAGACTCTCAAAGCAGCCTCAGGCAAAAACTGCTCCTTAGCTCTATACACAGAGAGTCTGCCTGCCTCACTCAGACTTCTGGCTGAAAAAGAAAAACCAGCATAATGATGACAAGCAAGGCCCAAGAAATAACCACCAAAAAGACCAAGAAAAAAGTCCCAATACTTGATAACTTTTGCACAGAAAAAATCCAGTAAGCAGAGGAGGACAAACAAGTAAAGGCATCCAAACCCTCCCCAAAATATGAAAATTGGTCACAAACTCTTGAAGAGTTCAAATCTGAGATCATGAGAAAGATGGAAGAGATCTGGCAAGAAAAGTGGGAAATAGTTCAACAAGAAAATAACAGTTTAAAAGGCAGAATTTCACAATTGGAAATTGAGGTTCAGAAATAAAATGAAATAAGCAAATTGAAAACCAGAAATGACCAGCTGGAAGCCATGAAGAGCCAGAGAGACCAGACTGAAAAGGAAAACCAAAAGAATATAGCTGAAAACTTTGAAAGAAATGAATGTGTTGTTATTGATTAATCATTCATGTTATCCTTTCTAATAGTGCTTCATACCTTACCTTCTGACAGTGCCCAAAATGCCATCATGGACCCTCTCCTTTTCTCTGTTCCTTTTTTCTTCTCTCCTTCACTTTCTCTCTTGATGATCTCAACTCAATAACCCCCAGACTTTTTTAACTTTCCTGTTTCTTTCACAGAAACAATTTGTCTTCCATCCTCCCAGATATCTAGGATCAGAACTTCAGGAATATTCCTGACCCCTTGCCCTTATTCATATTTAATTGGTTGTCACACGTGGTCAATTTTTTTTTTACCTCCACCACATCTTTAAAATTCATCAGCTTATTTTTCTTCCTGTTTTTCCTCTACCATTCTGAAATAGCTTCTAATGGGTCTTCCTGAAACAAATATCTGCCAGCTCCAATTCATCTGCTCTTCTTCTAATATGATTTTTCTGTATTTGTTGTCTTCATACTCAAAGACCAAAATGACATCATTATGTCAGGGTCAATATACACTGTGTCTGACTGTGATGTACCAGTCCAATATGAGCTCAGAAGATTCTATCACAAATTGGGCACAAATAGCCCATATGAACATGTGAGAAGGAGATGTCTCAATTTGTGTATCTTACATTTCTCTTGAGCTATTGCAATTCTGCTTTTTTTAGGAGGGAGGGCATGCCTTGCAATACAGTACTTTGCCAGTTTCTCCTGTGTCTCATAATTGATACCAACATTCTTCCAGTCCCTTCTTCTGACCTCCTTGTGAGCATTTGCCTTGTGTGAGTTCTCAGTAAAATAGTCTTTTTAGGCAAATATATGTCTGGCACATTAGTGTTATGCTCTCTGCAATAGTGTTTGAATGCTTAGCAATTCAGCTAGAGAAAGAATCTCAGTTGCTGGTACCTTATCTTTCCAGGTGATCTTCAGAATTTTCCCAAAACTATTCAAATGGAAGCAATTCAGTTTCTTGTCATGGTGCTGGCAAATCTTCCAGGTTTCACAGGCATACAACAATGAAGTCCTCACAAAAGCTCTGTAGACCTTAAGCTTGGTTGGTAGCCTCATACCTCTTCTATCCCACACTTTCCTTTGGAGCTTCCAAAACACTGAGATAACTCTAGTAATGCATGCATCAATCTCATCATCTATGTGAACATCCCTGGAAAGTATTCTGACAAGATAAGTAAACTTATCCAAAACATTCATAATTTCATTTGTTGTATGGAAGATGTGGTGCTGGCTAGTGAAGAACCTCTGTTTTCTTTGTGTTAATTGTCAGGCCAAAATTAGCACAAGATTTTCCTATAGAAGGGTTTTGAATCTATTGTTGCCCTACTTAAAAATTGTAACTTCTTTGTTGTCCTTTGGATCAAATATGAACTCCTTGGTTGGGTTTTTTTAAGCCCTCTACAAACTTGTACCAATTTACCTTTTAAATCTTCTCATCTTTCACTCTAAGCAAAGTGGTCATTTTTTTGTTCTTCATGGAAGGCACTCCATCTCCCATTTGTTTTGTAATGGCCATTCTCCAAGGCTAGAATGCTGGCTTTTTTTTTCATCTCAGCCTCTTGGAATTTCTTTATCTTTAAAAACTCAAATTAAGTATTACCTTCTATCATACCTGCTATTTTATTGGTTTAAGTAAATTCTTTCCATTGACCCTGGTCAGCATAGTCCTAAAAATTGTTGGGGGCACTGAGAGATTAAATATCATATCCTGGGTTATATAGCTAGAATGTATGAATTGATGAATATCATTTTTAAGTGCCCACTCTTCCAGGCATTATGGTATGCATGAGGAATACAAAGACAAAAGCAAACTAGTTTCTGCTCTCAAGGACCTCACATTCTAATAAGGGGAAGAAATACCTATAGGACATTGTGGCTAAGGTGTGGGGCTTTATAGATAGAAAGTCAGAGGAATTGTGAAAGAAGTTCTAGAACACTACATTTTCATACCCTTTCAAGAAACAACAGTAACATTGACTTAATTGCTGCGCTCAGAGCATGAGATGTAAAAATGGAGTTGGGGGTAGGGCAGGGTTGGATCACTATGGTAGAGACTGTGTGACATAGGTCAAGATATCCTAAGAAATATAGATTAGATGTATGCAAATCATGATCCTTTCATCTGAGTTTTTATTTGTGTACTGGCCAATCAAGTTTTTTTTCTTTTATTTTAAAAATATTTTTCCATGTTTATGTTCATTTTCTTTATGTTCATTTTCTTTCCTTCCTCTTTTCCCTCCTCACTCTCTGATCCAATAAGCACTTCCACTGGGTTACATAGATGTTATCACTTATATCTATTTCCATATAATTCATTTTTGCAATAGAGCAATCTTTTGGAATCAAAATCCCCAATCATATATCCATATAAACAAATTATAAGACATTTATTTTTCTTCTGTGTTTCTACTCCCTCAATTCTTTCTCTTGATGTGGATAGCATTCTTTCTCATAAATCCCTTGGGATTGTCTTGTAGTAGCAAAGTCCATTACATTGGATTGTTCCACAATGTTTCACTTTCTCTTGTACAATGTGTACAGCGTTCTCTTGGATCTGCTCATTTCACTCTGACAAGTCCTTGGAGGTTCTTCCAATTTATATAGACATTCTCAAGTTCATCATTCCTTATAGCATAGTAGTATTCCGTTGCCATCATATACCACAATTTGTCCATCCATTCCACAATTGAGGGACACCCCCTAATTTTCCATTTTTTTGTCACCACAAAGAGTGCTGGTAAATCAAATGTAATCCCAAGGCAGAGATTCAAGATAAGTGGATAGATTAACCTTGTCCAAGGAAGGAGGCATAGTCTTTGGTCCTTTAGGTCTGTAGCCCAATTGTTCCAAGTGCAAATAGATGCTAGGGCAGAGGGAATGACTCAAGGAAAAGTACCCCGATATTGCAACATCACTGGGGGCCAATTAGATGAAGACTTTAGATAAGTTTCTATTTATTAACTGGCCAATTAAGTTCAACCTTAGAATAGAATTCTAAGCTAGCAGATATTGAACCTAGATCTCATTGACTCCAAATTGTCTCCTAATAATAATTTTCTCCTCCTCCCAACAAAATCCTGGAAAAACATCGTGGTATAGAAAATAGGCTCATCTTGAAGTCAGGAAGATCCAGGTTGAAAGACTGTCACTCACTCATATGTACCAACTCTGCAACTACAATCAATCCACTTAAACTCTTAATATTCCAAGGCAGCTCTTAGAAACTGTAAGTATTACTGGACTATAGATTGGCAACTTGGCTATAACAATCTTAGTTATAATCTTACTTGTGATACAAGCTGACTTACCCAAAGCTATACAGTCTTATAGTGATTCTTCTTCAAAATTCCTTACTTGTTATATGTGACAACCTGATTCCCCTCACCATGCATTGATTTTTTTTTTTTTTTTTTTTTTACCCTTGTACTTCGGTGTATTGTCTCATAGGTGGAAGATTGGTAAGGGTGGGCAACGGGGGTCAAGTGACTTGCCCAGGGTCACACAGCTGGGAAGTGGCTGAGGCCGGGTTTGAACCCAGGACCTTCTGTCTCTAGGCCTGGCTCTCACTCCACTGAGCTACCCAGCTGCCCCCTATGCATTGATTTTTAAAAGATGGATCTTTTTTTCCCCCTAGGAATAGGTTAGATTCGTTAAACAAGCTTTTCATTTTCTGAAGATAATCTGAATTGTTCTGTTCTCATTTTTTAATTCTGCACCTTTAATTCTGTATCTTAATTCTGGATAATATATGACAGAGCAAATCAACAATGAGGCAGACCCAGAATTAGACAAGAGAGGAGAATAGTATGAATTTTCTTCAGAAAAAAACAAATTATTATGAGTGTGTATGTGTGTATATGTGTATATATGCATATTCATATGTATATGTGTGAGCATGGACAAAAAAAACTCCTCTTAAAGCCAACATTTAAAAGAACTAAGATGCCCAATCAATTCTTCATTTTCCACCAGCATCATTGCATGGTTATGGCTCCTCTATCATTGTGTATCCATGCAAGGTACCCTTTCCCCACCCCTTCTTTTTAAGCTTTCTTTTGGATGTTGTCTTCTCCCATTAGATTGTAAATTTCTTGAGATTAATGACTCCCTCTTTTTCTTGCATTTAGCACAGTATCTAGCACATAGTATGAGTTTAATAAATGTTTATTGTATTGAATATAGAGATACATGAATTCATAGACATACATATATAAAGAGATAAACAGATAATGCACAGATACATCAATACATAGAGAAATATAAATACATATAGAGATCAATAGATATTTGGACTCTTTGATACTTTGAACTGACTACCATTATCTCTAAGATTTATTTCCTCCTCTTTCCTCCATAAGTCTTTAAATCTGAAATTTTATGCAGGAACAGGAAAAAAGAAACCAAACTAAAAAATAGCAAAACTAAAACAAAGGCAATAATAAATGTGATTGGATTCTGAAGGAATTATTGCACGAGGAAGAATAAGGACCATAAATTTAAGTCTTCCCCTGTCCCTTTGAAAGGTCTGAGTTCCATATTTTAATGATCTTATTGATTTGGTAGGTGATGACAAGTCTCAGCTAAAATCCCACCTTTTACAGGAAACCTTAGCCAATTGCCTTTAATTCTAATGTTTTTCTTTTGTTGATTATTTCCATTTTATCTTTTCTCTAACTTGTTTGCATGTTGAGCTCTGCCCCATTATACTGTCAGTTCCTTGAGAGCAGGAAATTAATATTTTCTTTCTTTGAATCTCCAGTATGTTCAACACAGTGCCTGACACGTTAAAGGCATCTAGAAAATGTTCATTGGCTGAGTACACAATGTATATCCTAAAGCAAACAGAAGATGATGACCAGGAGAAGCACTGGGAACTTCAGAGTGTTGAAGACAATGGCACTTTGGTCATCTAAGCCTTCCCTGATAGCATCTTCCATTGATCAAATCTAGCCACGTCAATAAGTATTTATTAAGCATTTGGTATGTGCCAGGCATTGTACTAAGCAATGAGGATACAAGGAAAGGCAAAAATCATCTTTACCCTCAAGAAGGTCAAAATGGAGTAGATAATTGCCTACTTACAAGATATATACAGGGTTAAATGGTATATAATCAGGGGGTAGCTAGGTGGATCAGTGGATTGAGAGCCAAGTTAGAGATGGGAGGTCCTGGGTTTAAATCTGGCCTCATATACTTCCTAGCTGTGTGACCCTAGACAAGTCATTTAACTCCCATTGCCAGGCTGTTACTTCTGCCTTGGAACCAATGCACAGTACTGAGTCTAAGGCAAAAGGTTAAGGGTTTAAAGAGCTGTAAATAATCTCCAAGGGAAATCATTAGCATTGAGGAGTACTAGGAAAGGCTTCTTGTAGAAAGTGTTTTAAATTGGAACTTGAAGGAAGTTGGGAAGGAGAGAAAATAAGGAGGAACCTTTCAAGCATGAGGCACAGCCCTTGAAAATTCATTGAATCTAGAGATGGAATGTTACACCATTAACACCAGGGTGCCTAGGGCAAGAGACTTGAATGCAGAGAATAGAGTAGGGTTGTATTGGTTCAGAAAGACATCAAGATAGGGAAAGGAGGAAAGTGTAACTAATGCAACTGTTATAGTCTATGAAAGACCTGAGTGATTGAGACAGGGGTGTTCTAGTAAAAACTTAACAGACAGTTCTCTGAGGGGAAAAAAATACTTATGACTCATTTTAAGTATTAATCTGTATTATTAATATTGTATTCATCATTTTCTTAAAAGTAGACAGTTAAGGGGGCAGCTGGGTAGCTCAGTGGATTGAGAGTCAGGCCTAGAGACAGGAGGTCTTAGGTTCAAATCTGGCCTCAGACACTTCCCAGCCGTGTAACCCTGGGCAAATCACTTAACCCCCATTGTCTACCCTTACCACTCTTCTGCCTTAGAGTCAATACTCAGTACTGACTCCAAGACGGAAGGTAAGGGTTTAAAAAAAAAAGTAGACAGTTAACAAAACAATAAATCAACCATTAATTAGTAGCATTTGTTGATATCCAAGGTGTGAATATTCACTCAGAAAATTTAACAATCAGCTCTCCAGGAAGCTAGGTGGCAAAATGGATAGAGCACTAAGCTGGAGTCAGAAAGACTTGAATTCTTATACAACTTCAGCCACTTACCAGCTATGTAACCCTGGGCAAGCCACTTAACTCATTTGCCTCAGTTTCCTCATCTGACAAATGAGTTGGAGAAGGAAATGGCAAACCACTACAGTATTTTTACCAAGAAACCCCAAATAGGGTCACAAAGAGTCAGTTATGACTGAAAAATCATTCAATTCAGCACACCCCTGGGTGGATGTATAGGATGCAATGGTGAGAACAAAGTACAGAATTATAGGTCATAAGTCAGAGGAAAAGATGGAATGTTAAAGATTATAATGGGATAAAGAGTTTTTTTAATTTTTGCTTTATCTTTGTAGCAAACATCACATGTTCTTGATCTATGTTTGCAGTAAATACTCCTATATAAATGCTGTTGTTTTTTTAAGGCCAGTAGAAAGAGAACACTTCTTTAATCTAGAACTTCACAGATTTTCCTCAGATGCTGTAGTACTTTAGGAAACTACTACAACTGCCATCAGGTATTGAATATTTTGCTAAATCAATTTTTCTTTACTCAGGCACCTAGGGATATGTAATATAAAATGGGACAGGTATGAGTTTATTACTTTTAAATAAGTCATTTACTTTCTATATACTTTAGATTCTATTTGGTTCCAGCCTGAAACTAAAGACCAGCATCCATCCTCTCTATTTGTCTCTTTTTTCAGAATTTTAGAGAGCTATTTATTATTAGTTTTTTTTCACTATTTGTTTAAACTTTTCAATTGATCAGGCAATTAGAAAAAGGATAAGTAAAAGTCTATAAAAGGGAACCCAGAAGTTGTTTAATAAATGTTAATTTTGTTATTTGAAAACATTTTACAGCATATTCTTTTTGATAGTTTCTGTCAAGTAATATCTTTTAAAAGTTCTTTAATATGTAAAGCTATATGCCATGAGGGACTAATGCCCAAATTTGTTTTTCCTTATTTATAGAAATGCACAAAATGAACCATCCTAACATTATTCATCAGCTTATCAAGACCACCCATAATGCTCCCTTTAGGCCTGAGTGAGCAAGCAGGTCTGCCCTGTGCCCTAAAGGCCAGCATTCCTGGGCTCCGTAGGACCACCAAGGAAGAAAGCTTCTGCTCAGTGAGCTTCCAAATGGGGTTTGAGGGAGTAGATTTTTGGACCAGATGTTTGGGTATGAAAAGGAATAAAACCAGATCAGAAGAGGAGTAGTCTATAGTACTGAAATAACCATTCTTTCATTCCTTTTTTACCCTTGTTCTCAGTGTAGCTGTATTCTTCACACTGGAGGAAGATAGCAATGACTTCTTTTTGTTCACTGTTGCTAGAAACACTGACAACAATGAAGAATCATAGTAATCTATGTAAGTTTTTTTTTGTTTTTTGTTTTTTGTTTTTTTGCGAGGGGAAATCATTGAATTGTATAGCTAATACTAAATAGATCATCCAAAAACACACTGTCAAAAGTTGGGCTCCTAGAATCCCCCGGTGCTTGCTTTCTTAAAGATTCAAGGTGTGGACACACAAGAAGAATGCCTCTGACGAAGAACATTATATATTTACAACATCAAGAGGTTAAGAACATTTACTTGATTGTGTGTTGTGCAAGGGTAAAACCTCTACTCACAAAACAGAGGTTCAGTGAGTAGATAAGTATACAAAACAGGCAAATAGGGTAGGTGATCTTGTCAATTGGGTCTTCAGGGGAAGGATAGCAAGCAAGAAGACAAATAATAATATAATGGAGACATGGAAAATAAAAAGCAATGACTTGGGATTTCTGGAGCATTATGTGACTTAAAAAACTGGAATATTCTAGGCTGTCTGCCAAGCGAATGCTTGGTAGAATATAAATAAGTTTATTAATGTACATATGTATAAATTTGTATAACGTGATCAACAGGGTTAATAAACAATTCCATTCCTCAACAGTCAGTTTGTCAGTAAATAACCTTTGGCTGTTCTTTTTTTCTATTACTAAGTGTTCCATTTTAATTCTCCCTCCTTATTCTGAATGCCAGCAATGTTTCCAAAATTAGTTCATTATAATAAAAGTTCTTCCTACTTTGAACAAGGGAAAATGCCTGGAATTTAGCATGCATGCTTGAGGAAAACTCTCTGTCCATTATGACAGCAATCCCAGCTTCCTAGTGCTCAGGTGCCTTGGAATGCCCATTACTTGTAATAGTGTTTTATTTGGACCATGAAAAAAGAAATACATTTTTACTAATTTTCTTTTAAAAGGAACAACTCCAATAATGTTTTTTTCTCTACAAAATCATCCTTTAACTGTGTATGAATAAAAATATTAATTATATTAGCAGATTATAACTACCTGATACAACCTGATCTTAAATTTTGATTGGCATGGTCACTCTGAAGACTAGAAAAAAATGTTATTTTCTGGAGAATGAATGAGTTGACAGATATATCCCACCAAAAACAGTTATATTAAATTATGGTGAAATATAAATCCTAAAGTTTTTCCCCTCAAATCTATAGGAAATCACCTTATTGATGACATGTCTTCACATTATGACTCTCAATTTGTCACTGTCACATCCATCTGTTAGGCATGCACACACTCCTCCCTCTTATTCCTGGGAACAACCTGCCTAACTAGTTATTTGGAAAATGCAAAATAGGCTAGAGACCTTGGCAATGAAAATGATGTGACACAGAAACTGAAAATGTAAAAGGGTTTCAGCATCTTTCATTTCAATTTGAAATGAATTGGTGAAATGAGATGATTTGATTATGTCTACTAAATATTTTTTAAAACTTCTAGAATTAGAATGTATAGTTGAAGTAAAGGTATATCTCTGTATAAAACTTTGATTTCCATCCTTAACATTAGAGTTATTTTTTTTTCCTTGAGGCAAGTGTCTTTTGTTCAGAGCTTGAATTTTTCCTTTTTTTAAAATATAAAATTCTTGTTGATATCTTTTCTTAAATCACTAAAATTTCTCCAAGTATCTTTTCCCTTCTCCTCCCAAAGGGCCACCCCATATAACAAATAATATTTTTAAAGAATGAAAAAAGAAACAAATCAGTAAAGATGATTAGTGCATCTGAAAAGTCTGAAAATATGTGCAATGTACTACATTAACGGACCTCAGAGTTAGTATTTTACTCTGTTTTTCTTATTCAAATGGAAAACAAAAAAAGTGGGGAATTTAATATATTAAGATGACCACAGGAATTGGATGTTGGTAGCATATGAAAGGTAGTTACTATAAAGAAGTAAGACATTCTCCATCTCTGCTTCTCTGTCAGAGGCATCTTTTCGAGAAACTCAATTCCTTTGGAAGCAGCGTTGGCAAGAAACCATCTTTCACTCTCTTCCTATGTTACAGGAAGGTGATAATCAACATTCCTCTTTATCCTAATTCAGGACAAAGTCTCCAAAATGTTTCCTACTGAGAGGCCAAGTGGGACAGTAGCAAGGTCTCTGGACAACATTTGATACTTCACTGGTTTCCAATCATTAGCTGATGTTTGGCTCCTTCGTCTTGATAATGGAGTGTAAATCTATGAAAGCCTTTTAGAAGTCATAAAACACTAACGAATGTGGAAATGGTTGGTATTCTTCCAACCAGAGGTTTGATAGTAAATGTTTAAGAGACAGTTCTCCAAAAAAAAAAAAAAAAAAAAAAAACGCAAAACGCACAGACCTGCGTTTAAGTTCAATCTGTATTATTTAACATTTTCTCCATTTCTTTCTTAGATCCAGACAATCAACAAAACAGTAAGTTGTATAATTTATAGAGTTTGTCAATTTCTGAGGCTTACATGCAGGTGTTAAAAAATCAGCTCTTACAAGCCAGTTCAAGATAGCTCCAGCACATAGCACACTCCTGCTTCCAACTCACTTTTTATTTAAGCAAATTGATTGGCTTTGTGCAGTTTCTTTTATTTCAGTTATTTCCCCAAACAAGTGATTGTAGGAATTACATTTCAGTACCTCCATCAATTTATTAGGTCTTCAGGCTCTTCTAGTTCCTATATGATGCTTGGGGTCAAAAGGAAGTTGATGACTTAAGCTCCCTGTGTTACATCACCTGAAATAGAACCTTTGCATGAGGTACACACATAATATGGTTAACTAATTATGGACTGTGAATTTCTTTGCACTTACCAAGTACAATTAAAAAGGAAGTTGTATAAACTATCTTTTCCTAGTGTGACCCATGGTAGGAAAGACTCTTATAGGATTTACCGACTAGATCATTTCATCCTCCAGTACTATAAAGGGTAACAACTATAAATCACTTAATACCAACTTCCCCAACAAGTTTAAGACAGGAAACAATAAAGGACTAGACATCAGAACTGAAACTGGAAGGATAAGTTAGCTGAATGGAATGTAATTACTGAGTTAAAATTAGCCAGGTCACCTTACTCTTGTGAAAAAGACCCTGGGAACCTGGCAACCAAGTAAATAGATAAGAACTCTCTTCCCATTAAGAAGCTTTCCTCAGTATCCTGCTGAAACACTATTCCATAAACACATAAAGAGGAAGGGGAGGAAGGGATAAAGCACTTATATAGCACCTACTATGTGCCAGGCATAGTGCTAAGTGCTTTAAAGGAAAGGACACACTCAATAATACTTATCTTCTACCTAATTTTCAAGTATAGTTCCCTAAAATTCTCTGTACTAAAAACATGAAATCATGGTACTTGTTTGATAGACTAGAACTTACATATCTAGTCTAACCATCTGGTTTTATAGATTGAAAAAAATGGGAGTTTGGAGATTAAACAACTTTCCCAAGGTTATGCAGTATGGTTATATCCATTTTTCTCAAAGGTATGCTTATTTTTACTTGTACTTTTATTGAACAGCTTTCTTTAGGTGTATTTAAAACTGTCTCAAACACTGAGTCTATGACTCTACTGTCATTTTAGCCAAGTTCCTCTGAGGAAGTCATTGTTCTTACAGCAGCCAGTCTAGAATCATATAATCTACAGATATGTCAGAATATTAATCTCCTAACAGGTTATAATTTTCTAATAGACTATAATACCTCTACAAAAGCCTGTTCTGATACCCCATGGTAATGTAAAGGTAACTAGATTCTTCCTGACTATCATAGTAGAGTTAGCCTCTAACAGATCACAGCAAATTGTTAAGGCTCCCAATGCAGCTTAGTTTTGTTCAAACAGAATTATTGATCCACCAAATGACTCATTTATTTTTATTTGTTTATATGTACTGATTTGAGACCATTTCTTAAGTCATGGAATGAGATATAATTTCTGATTGAGTGGAGTGAAAATTAACACCAAAAAATCATTGATCTTTGGAAATATTCAAATAAGACTATAACATGCAAAAGTTATATAGAATTTGGCACTGCCCTGGTATCCTTCATTCACTAACGTGGGTATATATCTGCATGTATAGATATTTATGTATATATAACTATAGGTAATGTGTATATTCATATTTTGTATACATGTATGTATTTATATAATTTTCTTTTCAAAAGTAGAATAAAATTAGTTTAAATATATAAGAAGAATTCTATTATTTTTTAAAATTGCAATTAAAAGATTGCTCACATTCCACTAGGTGGCAATATATCTTTTTCTTTAGAGCTTTTTTTCTGAATATAGTGTAGTCTTTCCCACTAAGAAGGCTTGATTAAAAGAGAAATCAGGGGAACCCCAAGAAAGTGGCGTGGGGATTTGGAGGGTAAGGTAATTTAAGTACATTTGTCTCTAGAAAACTAGTATTATTATTCATGTCAAAAACTTCAATTAAATATAAATAAGTTCATCATTAAAATTTAGATTAGATCAGAGAATGTAGCTAAAAGGTTCTTTCTATATGACAACATTCAATTTTGTCAATGATTTGTTTTAATTGATGTTTTTGTCTATTTCTTATTGATTGCTGAGAGTAGGAAGGATTGAAACCTCTCCAAGTCTTGGTAGATGGTTTCATGAATTACTACATGATGAAATTGTTAAGTATTGAGAATATGAAAAAAAATCATTTTGTAATAGAGTACATCATAATGATGAGCATGTCCAAAAAAGTATCTAGCCTTGTATTTAGAGAGAGGTTCTTCACCAGTCCCACACTGGATGCCTTCCCAGCTTGGAAGGAACTATCAGAGTTTATGCTACAGAACCTCTGATCACCTCTACCATAACTATGAGGTACTGGAAAAGGACTTTAATGGAGGAAAATTAAGCCACAGGACTTAAAAATGTGGTGCGTCCTTTCTTTGTAATAAAAGAATACTATTTCTTATTTCAAAAAAGAAGTTACTTTCATACTGAGAGAGCTGGGATATTTTCTTCCCTGCCTTCTAATCTAAAGGGGAGCTTTAGGGAAATGTATTCTGATTATTTTGGGAAAACACAGTTCATCCCATCTACTTCTTTAATCTTAGAAGCAGAGAGAGCCCCTGGGCTGAGCCCAAGAACCTTAGGAAAAGCACATTAGAAGTCTTTCTTCCATCCTGAATTCAAGAAGAAAAGAGAAAGGAAGTTTGAAGAAAGGAAGAGAGAGAGAGAGAGAGAGAGAGAGAGAGAGAGAGAGAGAGAGAGAGAGAGAGAGAGAGAGAGGAGAGAGGAGGGAGGAAAAAAGGAAGGAAGGAAGGAAGGAAAGAAGGAAGGAAGGAAGGAAGGAAGGAAAGAAGGAAGGAAGGAAGGAAGGAAGGAAGGAAAAAAGGAAGGAAGGAAGGAAGGAACAGCTATATCTATTTTCTATGAGTTATTTTATTATACCAAGGCACTGGACAGAATAAATGTTTGCAGAAAAAAGTCAGTCATTTTTGCTAGTCTTGCTCACTCCAGACATCTCAACTGTTTTCCATCTGACCTTAATGAACTGTTGTCACAAACTGTGTCTGAGGCTAAATTAAACTGTATCTAAGCTAAATTAAACCAGTCTTGTGGTCAGTCATTGCTACAGAACATTGATTCATTAAACATTCTGCTTTGGTGTTTCACCTGCCCCTATTCAATTCTTCACCCTCAACTCCTCCCCAGACCACTCCCCTTGTGGTCCCTAAATTTAAATTGTATCATCTCCCTGAGACTATGAGCCTCAGCTTACATATTCAGTAATTTGGCAGCTCTAGAAGGTATGTCCATAATTTTCCTTTTAATAAATAAACTCTTTGCTTCTTTTGACTCAACCAAAACTCTTTATTTGAGTGCCAGTTTACTCAATTGACATGAGGAACAATTTTAGTTTCCAATTCTTCAACAACTACATCTACTAAAGCCTCAGAAAAGAGATATCTTTCCAACAAAGTCCTTGGCACTGTCAAATAGCTCTGTATCTGAAACAGATATGGTTTTATTAATGGAAATGACATTAAGGAAGATGAATTACCATCAGCTTTTCCATGGCACTCCAAGGCCTTTTCCATCTGACTTGTAGCTGAAACCTGAGACAATACCTGAGTTGTCACCCCATTAGAATGTGAACTCCTTGAAAGTAAGGACTTGTTTACTTGTATTTCCCAGTTTTAACAGTAAGTACTTCCTAAATGTGTTTTCATTCTTTAATAAATAGTAGAAGTTGCTAATAGTTTACAGAGCATTTGAATAATTCCATGCAATTGTCCTAAGAAGGATTCTAACATACTTAGGTAATTGAGTAGAAACTGAACTCTTTTACTGGCTCTCAAACAAATAAGAAATGAAACCTTATGTGAAGGAAGAACACACTTCCTGGAGTCATAGGAGAAAAGGTGTTAGTGATTGGCTAAGTCTGAGGATGATATTAGTGATAGGGTCTCTCTTTAGGTTGGAAAATACTAGGATTCTGACTTCTGGACAAAGAAACTTTAAACTTGAGGTTGGCAAGAATGTTGGATGGAGATCCTGGTCTGGAACTGTGTGAGGTAGGAAGTGATCTTGATGAGGATCTGAAAACAGAAAAAGATTGGACTTGAGATAGGGATTTGGTCTTTCCTGGGTACAGTGCCAGGTACCATTCATTGCTGATAGTGATTGGGAAGAACAGGAGAAAGTGAGGAGAGGAATGCCTGACATAGCCCTCTGGAATCTAAGGCTTCCTGTTGGAACAACTAAAAGAGAAATACAGCT
>NC_058135.1:38271518-38318448 GCF_016433145.1 Gracilinanus agilis | reverse complement strand
GCTTCAGTATATCTTGCAATTTTGAAGCACAAGAACACAGAGTGTCACACTAATTATCACCATAATTTCAAGTGGGTCCAAAAACAAAGCTATGCCCCTCTATTTATTTGATTCTTTTTTTCTTTCTAAAAATGCTTCCAACTCTTCTTTATTATTGAACTTCAATTCATGAATGTTTATTCCATGTATAATTAAGCTAACTATTGCAGGCAACTTGAAATCCATTGTTCTTTGGAACACATTGCATTTCCTTCTATATTTTCTAGTGGGTACAGAATAGTCCTGCACTATTTGTAAGACCTTTCCTTTGTATTTGAAAGCCTTTATCCTGGTTGCTTGTCGAATGTCTTGTTTCGGACTTGAATTGTCAAATTCATTGTAAACCATTATATTGCTTGAAGTTTGCAGTCAGGTTTTTTTTTTCCCCTGGAGGTGATCTGTGAATTTTTTTCTGTTGGAATTTCATGTTCTATGTTCCAAAGTTTTCTTACTTCCTTCATTATGTAAAGAATTTTTTGCATTTAAAATTTTTTTATTCTATTTTTGTTACCAAGCAAAGCATACTTCTGAATTGGCCATTGTTGTGAGAGAACACTCATAGAAAACCTAAGTCTCAAAACAAAGTCGTAGCTAACTGATATGAAAGAGTATACTTTCCACATCCATCTGATTCCCACATTTCTTTCTGTAGAGTTTGATGGCATTCCCCATCATAAATCTTTAAGATTGTCCCATATCATTGCATTGCTGAGAGTAGCCAAATTTTCATAGTTGATTATCATACAATATTGTTGTTACTGTTTACAGTATTCTCCTATTTCTGTTCATTTTGCTCTGCATCAGTTTATTCAGATCTTTCCAGCTTTTCCTTAAATCATCTTGCTTATCATTTCTTATACAACAATAGTATTCCATCACCAACAGATACCACAATTTGTTCAGCCATTCCCCAATTGATGTGCATTCCCTCAATTTCTAATTCTTTGCAACCATAAAAAGAGCTGCTATAAATACTTTTGTACAAGTAGGTCATTTCCCATTTTTAATTATCTCTTTGGATACAGACAGACCCATTGGTATTATTACAGGATCAATATTTTTATAAAATTTATATATAATATTATATAATTATATGATATACTATATATAATTTATATATAATAATGTTATACAGTCCTTTGGGCATAGTTCCAAATTGTCCTCCAGGATGGTTGGATCAGTTTATAACTCCATCAACAATGCAGTGGTGTCCCAATTTTGTCACACCCCCTCCAACATTTATCACTTTTCTTTACTGTCATATTGGCCAGTCGGATAGGTGTGAGGTGGCATACCTCAGAGTTGTTTCAATTTTTATTTCTCTAATGAAGAGTGATTTAGAAGATTTTTTTTCATATTGATAACTTTGATTTCTTCATCTGAAAATTTACTGTTCATGTTCTTTCACCACTTGTCTATTGGAGAATTTATTCTTATAAATTTGACTTACTTCTCTATAGATTTGAGAAATTTGTTATAAACATTTTCCAGTTTATTGTTTTCCTTCTAATGTTAGTTACCTTAGTTTTGTTTATAAAAAGCATTTTAATTTAATATAATCAAAATTATTCATTTTACATCTTACACTGCACACTCTCTCTTGTTTGGTCATAAATTCTTCCCTTCTCCAAAGATCTGCCAGGTAAACTATTCTGTCTTCCATGGTATTGCCTTTTATATCTAAGTCAGATATCTATTTTGACCTTATCTTGATATAGGGTGTGAGATATTGGTCTAAAACTAACTCCTGCCATACTGTTTTCCAGTTTTCCTAGCAGTTTTTGTTATAGATTGAGTTCTTATTCCAACTGGGAATTTTGGGTTTATCAAACACAAGGTTTCTAAGGTAATTTACCCTGTATACTGTGTATCTAATCTATTCCACTGATCTACTATTCTATTTCTTGGCAAATAACACACTGTTTTGATTAGTACTGCTTTATTATTTATTTGATTCTTAAGAGCACTGAGTAGGGAATTCATTGATTAGTGGTATATATAATGGAATTAGAGCATAATTCACCACTATATATAATGGCTTTAAAAAAAATTGATTAAGAAGTTTGGGATGGAAGCTCATGTTCTGTAGTTTCCCTGAAAGTATCGTCAGGGCAATTCCAAGCCAACCTTTACCCTTGAAATTGTCTTTCATGGCTTCTCTTATTATAGCCAAACAAGTGCCAGATTCACTAGATTCTATTTCTATAATACCACTCCCTTTCATTTGTTTCTTTCTATTCCCCCTGAAAAGCTGCTTATTTTTTAATAATTTACTATACCATCCTCTTAACAGATTTTTCCTACTTCTAACCTGTCCTCACTCCAATCTATCTTTCATACCATTGTGCCAGTAATGATCTTATTTCATGCCTCTAGTTACATCTGTAATAGATTTCCTGCTTGTCCACCAGTAGCAACCCAAAGGATGTGAGAGTTTATTGAAAGATGATGATAGATTGATAGAATGCTGGGTCCACAGCTAGTACTAACTGAATCAAATTTATCCTCATATTAGCTCTGTGGCCTGTGCAAACTTCAGTTTGCCTCAATTTCCTCAACTGTAAAATGGGGATTATAATAGCACCTCCCTTGCAGTGTCATTTTGAGGATCATCTGAAATAGTTCTGTACGTTACTTAACACACTACCTAACACATAGTAGGCACTTAAATGCTTTAAAAATAAAATAAAACACTTTCACAGGGACAAATTCACAAAATCACCTTCCCCTTTCAACTTGCTACTTGATTCATTTATTATCTTAATAATTCTCTCACATCATCTTCAAAGGCAATCAAAGGTGATATGATGATGTTTCCTCATAAATTATTAAAAATTCAACATCTTTCTCAATCCTCATAGACTCTTTCAAAGATAATAACTAATTCAGTCTTGGTCTCTCGAAGCATAACCCTCTCTCCCCAAGGTTCTAATTTCCTTCTTTCTTAAAGATAATCAAAGCCTTGGTAAGTATGTCTATTTAAGCTGAGGTTACTTTTACCCCTGTGGTCAAAAATTTTCAGCCCCTAAAAATCAGTTAGAGTATATCAAATCTATGTTAATATCATGTTCATTAGACATATCTCAATTCAAATCACCATTTGTCGAACTATTTCAATATCCATATGTCTAAGTTTTATGCAAGATGTAATACATGTACTTATCACAACATCACATACATATACATATAGAAAATCAATAATCAAATAATCATAAATAGCAAGGGGGGAAAGGAAGGGAATTTTTAAGTTCCTGCTATATGCCAAGCACTATGCTAAGTTTACAAATTTTGTCTCTTTTGATCTTTGAAAAACCCTGTTATTATCTAGTATTATCTCTACCTTTACAGTTGAAGAAACAGGGGCAGAAAGAATTGTGTTGTTCCTTGTCTAGAGTCACACAATTAGTAAGTACCTGAGGCTAGATTTGAACTCGAGTCTTTCTCATTCTAGGTCCAGGGTTCTAGTCACTGCGTCATTGAAGTACTTTTAAAAAGTGAGGAAAAATGAAATACTAGTAATTGTGATATTGATAGATATGAACATAGCAGACATGGAACATGCTTAGTTTTACATTTCCTCATGACCATGTACAGATATTCTCCATTTTGTCCTCATCTAACACATGAAATGCTGAGGGCCTCTGGATATGCATGGCAAAGGGGATTGTAGTGTATAATGATGAAGATGCTCTAAATGCTGATCTGGAATAACTCAGGATTCAGAACCGGAACTCACTGTATTGCTCTAAAAGAGCTTTTGTGGTCCTAATTAGAAAAGACTAATGCCTCCATAAAAGTATGTGTGTGTGTGCGGGGGGTGGGGTGGTGGTGGTGGTATTTGGTTGCCTCTTTCTCAGTATTTGTTATTTCCTGATTTTAGGAAAACAAATATTATTGTAAGATATCAAAGGTCTGGATGTCTTCAGTTGCTATTGTCTTAACAACATCTATTGGCATGATAGCAGCTGTGACAGAGGAATCATCTGCATTGGCAGCAGAGAGTCACCCTGGAGATATATAGCTTCAAGGTGTGTGACCCTATCAGATGGAAAGGACCATGGATTCTGGAAAGAGACATATTCTTGTAGCCTAGCAGAGAACTACAACTAAGGAGAGCTATGTAAAGACTCCACAAAGAGAAACAAAGGACTTTTATGGCTAGAAACTGAGAAGTACATTGGCTACATGTTTTGTCTACATATGTTCCTCACTAACATTACTCTTTGAGATTGAGCCCTTTCTCTCCAAGTAAATCACATGTACTTGTGCAAAAATATGATCCAGTTTTTTGTTTTAGTTTTTAGGGGTGATGAAAAAGAGGTGTTTTGTATCAGCCATTCTTTCAATATCATCTTAGTAAATATTTTTGTAAAAGTTAATTGAGACAACTTACTATTAATGGAGAGGTCATACATTGGGGTTCTGGTGCTGGACATACAAAAATTTCTGGAGAAACTGGAAAACATTTTGGCATAAATTAGGCATAGGCCAACATCTCATGCCATATGCCAAGAGAAAACCAAAATGCATAAATTATTTCAACAAAAAGAGTGATATTATATGTAAATTATAAGAGCACAGAAAAAATATACCTGTCAAATCTATGGATAAGGGAAGAGTTTATGACCAAACAAAAGGTAAAGAGGAAAACAAAATAGATAATTTTGATTATATGAAATACCAAAGCTTTTGCACAAATTTAATGCAATCAAAATGAGAAAGAAAACAGGAAACTGGAGGGAAATTTTACAACAAGTTTCTCTGCTAAAGGCCTCATTTCTTAAACATATAGAGAAATGAGACAAATTTCTAAAAATAAGAGTCAATCCCCAGTTGAGAAGTGGTCAAATACTATGAAAAGGTGGTTTTTCAGAGGAAATCAAAGCTATCAATAGCCATATGAAGAAATCACTACTGATCACAACAGATTAGAGAAAGATATATTGAAATAGTTCTGAGGCATCACCTCATACCTATAAGATTGGTTAAATGGAAAATGGAAAATGCCTTAGGAGATTTGGGACAGTATTACAGTGTTGGTGAAATCTGGTCCAACCATTCTGAAGAACAATTTGAAACTATGCCCAAAGGATTATAAAATTCTGTATACCTTTTCATTTATAAGAGATCAGAAAAAAAAGGAAAAGGACATATTTGTACAAAAACATTTATAGCAATTCCTTTTGTGGTGGCAAAGAATTGGAAATTGAGAAGATTCTTATCAATTAGGGAATTGACAAGTTGTGTATATGATTTTAATGGAATCCTATTATGCTATAAGAAATGATGAGCAAGGTCTTTTCAGAAAAATCTAGGAAGTTTTATATGATCTTTTGAAAAATGAAGTAAGTAGAACCAGGAGAACATTATATGCAGTAACAACAATATCATCAACTATGCAGGACTTGGTCTACTCTGATCAAGACAATGATCCAAGATAATTGCAAAGAAACCATGATAAAAATGCCATCCACTTCCAAAGAGAAAATAAACTGATGAACTCTGAATGAAGATTGAATTTTTTAAACTTTATTGTTCTTGTTTTATTTTTGTCTATGTTTTCTTTTGCAACATAGCTAATATGGAAATATTTTTGTAGAACTTTGCATATGTAGTCAATATCATATTGCTTGACTTCTAAGGGAAGGAGAGAATTTGGAACTTAATATTTTTAATAATTGTTCATTTTTACATGTAATTGGGAAATATTTAATGAAATAAAAATATATTCTAAGTGCTGAATATGTTATATCAGATTTTACTGCACTCAATACAGAAATCTTAAAGCAAATGTTCTAATACTTTCTATCAAATTGTACATTTGTCTATTTTAGATGTGACAGTCTTCTAATAGTTCAATGCACACCCCATCTAAACCTCAACTTGTTCTTTGCCCAAGAGATCAAGGGTTTTGTTCTAACAAGATTGTTATAAAAATATGATCATTTTGTGACTAAGAAATTTATAATTAGATCATCAGGCATCTTTTCTTGATTCAAGCATACTTCTAAATGTGTCTACTAGCAAATCTCCTTGACACATAAAATATTTTTTTAAAAAATCAATCCCTCAAAAATACTTGTACAAAACTATTTATAGCCACACTCTTTGTATTGGAAAAAAAATTGGAAAATGAGAGGGTGTCCATTGACTGGGGAATGGCTGATCAAATTGTGGTATCTGGTGGTGATGGAATACTATTATGTTGAAAGTAATAATGAACTGGAGGATTTCTGTGTGAACTGGAAAGACCTCTAAGAATTTATGCAGAGCAGAACCAGGAGAACATTGTACACAAAGACTGATAGATTGTGGCACAATTGAATGTAATAGACTTTTCTACTAGTAGTAATACAATGATCCAGGACAATCTAGAGGAACTTATAAGAAAGAACGCTATCTATATCCAGAGAAAGAACTCTGGGGATAGAAATGCAGAAGAAAACCATATGATCGATCATATGGTTCAGTGGAGATATGATTGGGGTATTGGTGTTAAAAGATCACTCTACTGCAAAAATGAATAAAATGGAAATAGGTTTTAAACAATGATACATGAATAACCCAGTGGAATTTCTTGTCAGATCAGGGAGGAGGGGTAGAAGAAGGGTGGGAAAAATCACGAATCATATAACCATGGAAAAATATTTTAAATAAATAATGTTTAAAAAAAGAAGTGGAAAAAATCAATCTCTCAAGATAACAGAGCACAGGCAGCAACCCAGATGAACTCACTCAATGTTCTCCCCAAAACAACTTTTAAAAATGCCTCAAATCAAAATTTGGAGTAGCAAAGCCAACAAAAGTTTAGAGGGAGATATTTTTCAGCCTAAGATGACTTGGGAATTTGGAAGGAGAAGTTCATGGCATCAGAGTGGTAACTGGCCTGGACTGCACAACACAACAATACCAACTATGGGTTTTGGAGTTGGTTGTGGCAGTGGAAGTGGCAGCTTTAGGAGCTCTCAGCCCAAAAGATAATAAGGAAGAGATTAGAGGAAACCCTTTCCTGGCACTGAGTTCAGCTGGTACTGATCAGCATCTATATTGGCCATAAGCAGTTCTGAATCATAGTTTTAGGGTGGAAAGGAACTCTTATAGTTAGTCGCATGGGACCATGGACCATGATCACATTTCCAAGACAAAGAGGAGCATTAGTAATTATAACTGCAGGGGAGAAAGGGCCTTTCCTGGGTAAAGACAAGATCACAGACCAGGAGAGCTATGACCATATCTGTCCCTGGATGATATCACTTTGGAAACATTGAAAACTTGCCCACCCCTAGAACTAGCTCTGAAAAGAACAGCACAAAAAAGCCTGAGGTTGAAATAGTGCCTCCCCAATTGAAAGTGAGCAAACCCCAAATTTTACATAAAGTTCAATGTCATGAAATAGAAAGACAAGCAAATCACACACACACAAACCTTTACTATATAAATCTACTATAATACAAAGACCAAGAAATAAATTTGAGGAAAACAACAATGCAAAAATAGCTATGACCAAAGCCTCAAAGGAAAATGCTTATTGGACCCAAGTCCAACAAGAATTCTTGGAAGGGTTAAAAAAAGAGATGAGTGAAAGTAGGAAATTTGGGAAAAGAAATGAGAGTAATATGAGAAAATCATGAAAGCAGAATTAACACTTTGATAAGAGGCCTAAATACTGAAGAAAATAACATCCTAAAAAGAAAAATAAGCCAAATAGAAAAGGAAATACAAAAACCTAATGAAAAAAGGAACTTTTTAAAAATTACAACTCATAAGCAGAAATTAAAGTCAAAAGAATTAAAAAAATAGAATAAAATATGAAACACCAACTGACCTGGAAAATAGATCCAGGAAAAATAATTTAAGAATTATTGGACTAACTGAAAACTATGACAAAATAAAAGACATAATATAAGAAACTGCCCTAATATTTTAGATCCAGAGGGTCTAAGAGAAATTAAAAGAATCTCAGAAGAGAATTTAAAAGATTAAATTAAATTTAAATTAAAAGAATTAAAAGAATCCACTTATGCCTCCTAAAAGAGATCCCAAAATGAAAACTCCTAGGAATATTATTATCAATTATAGAGTTCCCAGGTCCAGGAGAAGATATTGCAAGCATCAAGAAAAAAAAGGGATATCAGGATTACAGAAGATTTAGCAGCTTCCACAATAACAGAACATGGGGCTTGTAATATGGTATTCCATACAAAGGAGCTAGGATTACAACCAAGAATCATCTACCCAGCAAAACTGAAAATAATCTTTCAGGAGAAGAATAGATATATAATGAAATAGAGAACTTTCAAGCATTCCTGATGAAAAGACCAGAGCTAATTACAAAATTTGACATTCAAACTGAAGCCTCAAGAGAAGCATGAAAATGTAAACATGAGACTCAGTAAACCTAAGCTATTTACATTTTATTATGTAAATTTTTTAAGTTTATGTATAAATATAAAAAAGAATAATAAATGGGAAAAAATCTCTGCAGGGAAGATAATACATGTAATTTTCAAAAACTGTTAGGGCAATTAGGAGTCTACATAGACATAGACGAGTCAATTACATTGGGAGGATATTAAAAAAATAAAGGAGTGATAAAGAGGAATGCATTGGGAGAAGGAGGAAGAGAGGTAGAATGAGGAAAATGTTCTCACATAAAAGGGATATGCATAAAAAGAGCTTTTACAATGAAGGGGGGAATAGAGGGAAGTGGTGGGTAATCATTAAACTTTACTTTCATCAAAATTGTTTCAAAGGCACACACACACACACACACACACACACACACACACACACACACACACAATGGTACTGGGTTCTGGGTACCATGGGTACCATTTCCTACTTTTAATGTGTCAGGAATTTTTCAGGAACTAACCAGATCAGTGTTTTACAAAATATTATAACCCAGTTGTACCCTGCTTGTTATCCTTTTACTTTTCTTCAACTCTTTGTTTTTAGCTAGATGGCACAGTGGATAATGCTAGATCTGAAGTCAAGAAGACCTAAGTTCAAAAAACCCTTAACCTGGACAAGACACGTTACCTCTTTATATCTCAGTTTCCTCCTCTGAAAAATGAGGATAATAATAGTACCTAGAGGGTTTTTGAGCATCAAATGAGACAATATTTGTAAAGCACTTTGAAAATCTTAAAGCTTTATATAAATGTTGTTGTTGTTGTTGCCTCCAGGATTTACTTCTAAGATTGTGGTCTCTATGTTTGTACACTCATGCCTCAACAATACATTTTAAAAATAGCAGGATCTGTTTTTCAAATAATCATGACATGAAATTAAATTTAGCAAACCAATAATGTCAACTTGAGGAATATATATATGCAGCATAAATATAGCAATAATTATTGAAAGAACAGGTAACACTATTCATTAAANACATGTGCAGTGTTATGTTTAAAAATGATGAGGGCCGAGATCAAAAGGGAGAATAGTATTTTAATAAAAACCATGCTGATAGAGATAAAAATCATTAGACCACGCGCCTGTAAGAAACCTATTCCAACCTCACCTCAGCCATTTACCTTTCCTCTCTCCGTGCGCTCAGGTAGCTAAAGAGGAAGTTCAAAGTCACTTCCCCCTATTTAAAACAGTCCTTCACCTTGAATATGTAATCCAAAACAGGAAATCCATTGGACCATGGGAAATATAGTTTTAAGGTCCCCCACACTATATTGAGGTTCAATCCTTCCAGATAAAAAACCCTAGGTGATTTTAACTAACACAGCAGTCATGCAAAACATATTTCCATGTCAGTCATGTTGATGCACTACCTTTGAAAAGAAATATAATTAACAAAAATTTCATTTGTAGTCCTCTCTTTTTTGTTCCCTGTATACTGAAATGTTCATATTTATCAAGAGTTGTTAAGTACACAAGAAAAAAAAAGAAGTTTATATTTAAAAAAAGGACAGTTTGGACCTATTGTATATTCTGCTAGAGACTAACTTTCCAAAGTGTCTAACCTACAACTCAAAGAGCAATCTAGTTACTAGGAGCCTCCAGCTTCCTACTTAAGACAGACTATAAATATAAACTAAGTCACTCTTATTCTGTTTGGGAGACATCTGAAGTATATTTCCTGTGAATCAATACAGATATCACAGGATGAATCACTTTTAATATAATATGAATCATTTCCAGTACAAAGTACATTTGTATTTTATTCTCAACAAATTATGTCTTCTATAACATTTACTATGCAAAGAATGATATAGACTTACAAATATGGTAGGAAGTTATACAATTTTTTTCCTTAAGAACTTGTTAAAAATAGTCAGTTTAATTTTCCTTTTTCTATAGAAGCACTTAATTATAACACAGTACTGTTGGAGTTGACCCCAGAACATATAATCTTACACTCACTTGAATCACCTGAATAAAAATTCTCTCTATAACATCATCAGTGAGTGGTCATTCAATCCTGAGTGAATAGTTAAATACTTCCTTCATCTCAAGGCAAGCCAATTGACTTTGTTGGTCAATTGTTCAGTTGTGTCTGACTCTTTGTGAACCCATAGATTATAGCATTTAGACCAGATTTGCCATAGCTTTCCTTCAAAGGAGAGAATGTTTTTTAATCTCATGGTTGTAGTCATGTATTCAGTGATAGTTAAATCCAAGAACATAAAATCTGACTCTATTTCTAGATGGGTTTAAGACGACTATTTCTTAGGTAGTTTTTTTTCCTCTACATAAAGATTCTCTATAAATTCCAGATATTACTAACTAGTTATAATTTCTTTGGGCACATAGAACACAAATCTTAAAGACAGTTATGTCTCTATTAAGAAGTCTTTTCTCCTCTACTGCTCATAGTTAAGAAGTTTCAGGTTTTGTTTCTTTAACTCTTCTAAGAATTCTTATTGGGCTTGTATCTAATATGAATTTTTTTTGAGGCATGTTTTTAAGTCATTATCTTCTGTGCTTATATCTTTAGCTTCCCTGGTTGTGTTTCCTTTTTATTTGCTCATTTTTCCACTGATCTTCTTGACTTTGGACTTCATATTTGTCTTTTGTTGTTGTTGTTTTTTTGTTTTAAGGATTTATTCATTGTCTTTTATGCTGGCTCTGCTCTTTTTTGGGAGTTGTTGGTACATCTGGCCTAATTTTTTACTTTTTATGTCTTTTTGCTATTTTCACAGCCTGCAAATTTTTAGTGTTTCTATGGTGGTGAGGTCTGGGGAAAAGTTTGCTCTTTACCCTTCTGGTATGATCTCTATAAGTTCCTGACTCAGGTTTGAGATCTATACAGGATAACTTGGAAATAATAGACAGAAGGCACTAGAATTAAGGGGTTTTAAAAAAGGTTTCTTTTTAGAAAGTAGAATTTTAGAAAGGAATTGAAGGAAGTGAGGGAAACCAAGAAGGGGAGACATGGAGGGATAGCATTCTAGGTATGGAGGATAGTAAAAAAAAAAGGGTTACACTATCCCTCTCTCCCCAAGAAGTGAATCTTAGATTTCCCTGTTGTTCAGTGAAAAATAACTGCAACTGCAATAAAAGCAGAGAAAGAAATTGGAAGAATTAGAATAGGCAATGAGGAAACAAAGTTATCACTCTTTATAGAAGATATGATAGTATATCTAGAGAAGCCTAGAGAATCAATTAAAAAACTAAAAGAAGTAATTAACAACTTCAGCAAAATTGTAGGATACAAAATAATTCCACATAAATCATTAGCATTTTTATTTTTCACCAACAAAAACCAACATCAAGAGATAGAAAAGTAAATTCCACTCAAAATAACTTTAGACAATATAAAGTACCAAAACAAAACCTACAATTATATGAACACTTACAAAATATTCTTCACACAAATAAAGTCAGACTTCAACAATTTGAAAAGCATTACTTTCTCATGGAAAGACTGAGTTAATATAATACAAATGACATTTCCTACCTAAATTAATCTACCTATTTAGTGCCATCCCAATCAAACTACCTCAAAATTTTCTTATAGATTTAGAAAAAAATCCAACAAAATACATTTGGAAGAACAAAAGACCAAGAATATAAAGAGAAGTAATGCAAAAACAACAACAACAACAACAAAACAAAACAACCCCCTCCCCCCAAAAAAAACCATGAAGGAAGGAGGCCTAGCCATTCCAGAGCTCAAATGATGCTACAAAGCAGAAATTATCAAAACAACCTGGTATTGGCTAAGAAATTGAATAATAGATCAATGGAAGAGAGTAAGTAATCAACACATGGTAGTTAATATCTATAGCCACTTAGTGTTCGATAAACCCAAATAGCCGGGCTTTTGGGGGGAAAACTCACTATCTGACAAAAACTGCAGGGAAAACTAGAAAACATTATGGCAGAAACTGGGCATAGACCAACATCTTGAACTATACACCAGAATAAAGTCTAATGAATGCTTGATCTAGAAATAAAGGGTGACACCATGAACAAATTAGAAGAACATTGAAAAGTTTACCTTTCAGACTTATAGATAAGGGAAGACTTTATGATCAAACAAGACATAGAAAGCATTATGAAAAATGAAATGGATAATTTTGATGATGAAATTAAAAATGTTTTGTATTGTAATGTTATTTGATATTGCAATATGAAAAGAAGAATGATTGACAGCAGTTTAGAACTTAGAATGAACCAAGCTTGCCATGTGCCAGCAAAGGCAAAAGTCAATTACTGGGAGGGTATTAAAAAGCAGGATTTTGGACCAAAGGAGGTCTCAATTTTGAGAAGGAATTTTGGTGGGAGGTCTTGGTTGGGTTTGGGTAGGCCAAGGTCAACTTAGGATACCAGCAACCAGCTCTGATCACTACCATACTCTCAAATCCTGTATGACTTTATACTGTACACCTTGATTAATATTCATTAAGAAGAAGCAATATCAACCACCATCAAACCTGATTCAGGTCAAACCAGCCTGGCTTTGCCAGGTTGAATCTGGCAGGCAAGCTACAACAAAGGTCAAACTTGAAACCCTTAGCATCTGATCATCTATAGCAGTGATTCCCAAAATGGGTGCTGCCGCCCCCTGGTGGGTGCTGCAGCGATCCAGGGAGGTGGTGAAGGCCACAGGTACATTTATCTTTCCTATTAATTGCTATTAAAATTAAAAAAAAATAATTTCTAGGGGGCTAAGTAATATTTTTTTCTGGAAAGGGGGCGGCAGGCCAAAAAAGTTTGGGAACCACTGATCTATAGCTTAAGCCAAGAATTCCCTTTACCCCTCTCCCCTTCAATTCCCTGTTCCCTTTCCCTAAATTTGTTACCATTAAATCTTAAACTCACTTAGGTGAATGTCATTCTTTACCTTAAGGATTAACAATCATATCCTTGGGTATTTGAAGAAAGAGGGATGATTCCCAACTGAAAGTTAAGTTGAAGTCAATTAGAGTTTATCCACATCTTGGGGCCAGGATAAGAAGTTAAAAGAGCTGTGTAATCTGAACCACAGTTTCTTCACTTGACTACTTGTTCTGGGACACTGTTATACTGAAGTTCAGTATAGCAGTTTCTTCACAAATATTCCTGTGGGATCCTTAGTGTTTCACTACCACAACTTGGTGTTACACCTAAGGATTTCCACACTTACTCAGCTTCAGCTCCTCCTACCATTAAAAGACCCTGTTCCCCTATTATTGTATAACAGTATATACCAATGATGGGCAAACTTTTTAAAGAGGGGGCCAAAGGAAAGGAAATGCTCATTTGTCAGTCTCTTTCTAAGGCAACTCTTTTGAAGTTTCTTTGAATTGAATCCTACTCATTGTATTTAGGAATAATTTCACTTTAGGATTAGGATTAGGAATAATGTTGCCTGGCCAGATAGAACATTTCAGGTCCATTCTTCCCCCACCCCCCAATCTGGCCCACAGGCTGTAGTTTGCCCATCACTGGTATATACAAAATCAATGCTATTAAAATTAGAAACAAAACAACAAATTTTGGGAAAAACATCTCAAGTGTCAATGAGTCAAACTTGTAAGAATACAAAGCAATCTCTAATTGAATAATGGTCCAAGGATATGAACAGGCAGTTCTCAGAGGAAGAAATTTAAACTATCTCTAATTATATGAAAAAGTGCTCAAAATCACTATTAATTAGAGAACTGCAAATCTAAACAACTTTGAGATACCACCTCACACTTAACAGATTTGCTAAAAAGGAAAATGATAAATGTTGGAGGGTTTATGGGAAAATTGGAACACATACACTATTGGTAGAACTGTGAACTGACACATCCATTCTGGAGAGCAGTAAAGAACCATAGCTAAAGAGCCATGAAACTATGCATACTTTTTGATACAATAATATCACTACATACAGATCAGAGAAAAGAGAAAAGGACCTACCTGTACCAAAATATTTTTAGCAGCTCTTTTTGTAGTGGCAAAGAATAGGAAAAAGAGAGGTTGTCCATCACTTGGGAAATAAATGAACAAGTCGTGATATATGCTATTGCACCATAAGAAATGACGAACAGGATGAGTTCAGAAAAACTTGGAAAGACATATGAATTAAAGCAAAATGAAGTGAGCAGAACCAGGAGAACAATGTATATAGTAACTGAAATTATATGACGGCCAACTGTGAAGGATTAAACCCTTATCAGCAAAGCAAGTTTTCAAGATAAAACAAGAGACTCCTCATGAAAATGCTATCCACAGACAGAGAAGGAACTGTTGGGGTCTGAATGCAGATCTAAGCATGTTACCTTCCACTTTATTTCCTTCATGAGATTTATTGTATGATTGATATATGTCTTCTTTCATGACATGTATAATATGGAAATAAGTATTGCATGAACGTACTGTATAATGTATATCAGACTATTTACTGCCTTGGGGGAAGCAATCTGAATCATAAAATGTCAGTAAAAATTGTCAAAAATTGTTTAACTGAAAAAATATATAAATTAAAAAAAATAACTGCATCCTTTGCACTTACAGGCTGAGTTTTGAAATCCCAATCTCCCTTTACCGTACAAGGGTCTGGCTCTCATTCCTGTTCCATTTCTCCTGTCCTATTCACTTGCTCGTGGGTTGAATTTGTGATCTTGTACTGGAAAGATGATTCACTATGTTTTTTCCTTTCAGTTCTATTCATATAACTTAGTCTGGTGCTCAAGTGATATCTATGTTGATGTAGTTGTCAGGGAATATGGATTCTACTATTTCTTTCTTTTTCTGGCAATCCCAAGACTTAATAGTTCTGTTAAAGTAATGCTAATAGGCTAAAGGTTTCCAGACCCATTGGCATATTCTATGCAATAAGAAGTTGGGGCCTATTCCTAAAACCTAAGTTAGGTTAGCAACAAGAATTCATTTTCTAACTGAAATTTCATGATGCAATTCTAAGACTGTTGGATATGGAGTCTCAGGATCTGGAAACTGGCCCCGATATGTTCTTTACAACCTGTATGGCCTTGATCAAATGGTTTCACCTTTGGGGACCTTAGTTTCTTCATCTGGGGATGGAACTGGATGACCTGTAAGGTCCTCTCTAGATCTGTCTATGATTTTATGGTTGAGAGTATGCATACAAAGTATAGAGATTTATAAGCAATGAGCTTGATTATAGCAAAAAAACAGAAATGATTTTTAATTCCACTGTCTGCATATTTCAAATTAAAATGTTTTTGGAACTTTGGAGCTTTTGTACTCCATTTATTTCTCTTTGTCTGTGTTTTTCAAGGGCTTTGCTCATTGTTTGGCACAATATAAATACTTAATAAATGTTTGGCTAATGGAACTGAACAATTCTTCATATGCAGTATATTCTAGAATTTTCATTAAAACTAGGTTTTAAACAGAGGTATAATCTGAAAGGTCTGTTTTCTTGATCTTGATTTCTTGGTTAGAATTTCATTCTTTCAATGTTATATAGGGATGCTCCAATTTGTAAATAGGTTGTATACCAAAAGTAGTCATTTATAAGTCAATTCTTTGGAACTTCAAATACATTTTTCCTTAGAAATAATATTATAAATGATTATATATCAGGCTACCTGTAGTTTAAGGGCTGGGCAACTTGATTTTTGTCTTAGTATCCCCAAACACCTAGCACAGTATCTAACATACATTTACCAAATTCTTGATGGTTCGTTAATAACATACAATTTAACCCTAAATGTATCTTAAATATTTTTATGAGAAAATGCATGGGGAGTTAGTAGTTAAGAGTTCCCAGAGCCCAAGGCAGAGATGGGGAATCAGAAAGGATAAGGGGAGGCGGCAAAAAGGAGGCTGGGGAAAATTTAAGACAAATTTTGCTTTTTTTCAAAATGTAATCTTCTCCATTGAAAGGCCTTGAGGACAAAGGCTATTTCCATTTTGTATTTGTAACACCAGCAAGCTGTTGTGAACCATTCAGCTTTTAGGAAGCTTAACTCCTACCACAAAGCTAGTTAAAGCTTAAGAGTTCCAACTTTCTATCCCTAAGAAAAGTCTGCTCTTGGCTCATTCCGAGGAATTTGTAAAACTAAGACTTCTTCAAAAGAAATATGGACTAAGTATTAGTGGAACAAAAAAAAGCCCCATTCTGTCTGTCTGTGTTTCCCCTGGCTCCCCTCCTGTATGTGGTGTGTGTATGTGTGTATGTGTATTTGGTGAAGGAAGGTTAGCTGTTTGCCATAATTCCCATTTGTATAGTAGTAAGCTCTGCAGATATTGAACAAAACTAGCTAGAGGAAAATAAGTATATAGGATATCTCTCTGTAATAGATATAGGATATCTAGGGATTGGGCATATGAAGCTACGTAGGGTGAGAGGTGTGAAGAGCTGGACTTGGTCAAATTTTGCCTCTGATGCTTATTTGTGTGACTCTGGGTAAGCCATTTAACCTTTTCAACCAGTTTCCTCATCTGTCATGGGGCTGTGGTAAAGATCAAATGAGAGTAAGGGAATGCTCCCTCTTACTAATACCGGTCGCCATCTTCCTTGCAACTTACAGTCCTAGGGACTTGCCTAGAGACCCTAGTTGTCAAATGACTTCCACAGGCCAGTATCTGTCAGAAGCAAAACTTAAATGCTGGCTCTCTTTGAAGTTCGAAAGGCTGCCTCTTTCCGGATGCCTCGTGGGTAACCTCGAACAATTCAGAACACCTCCCGGGTTTGAGTTTTCCAATCTTCATCAAGACCAGCTGGCCCCCGAGATCAGTCCAATCGCTCCCTCAAAGCCGATTACGGTCCCTAGCGCTCCTTTCTTCCTCTCCCAGGTCCGGCCTCTTTCTAACGCGGAGCCCCGGTGGTCCAGAGCCCGGCTCAGTTTCAGGACTCAGCTCCACCCTCTCTACACTCCCACCGAAGCTCATACTCGTTAACCGAATCTCTTTCAGGGGCGGGAAGTGGGTGATGAGCATTCCCCCCCCTCCCCATGAAGTCGGGCAGCTGTCCCTGCCCAAATAGCCTCCTCCCACAGAGGGGCCCCGGGGCGGAGCGCTAGAGGAAAGTTAGAGAGGCGCGCGGGTGCGCGGGTGGGGCAGGGCAGCAGCCTGGGCCCAGCCGCCCGAGCCCTCTCAGGACCCAGAGCAGCTGCAGCTCGTGCTGGAGCCCAGGCCGGCCCCCGGGGCCGTCTGCCCTAGCGGTTGGCGAGGCCCCTCGGTAACCGAGGGCGTGGGCTTCACCCTAGTGGGTTGGCCTGTAGTTGGGACGAAGGCGGGGACTGGGGCAGGGGCGGCCCCGGCTCCCTTTGTCCTGGGGCTGAGCTCCTCCCGTCCTGCCCCCAGGAGGAGCCCAGGCTCGGCCGGGCTGGGTTGTCCTATGCTGCAGAGCTGAGCTGAGCTGAGCTGAGCTGAGCTAAGCTAAGCTGAACCTAGCTACGCTGCACGGCAGAGGCCTGAGCGGAGTGGCAGCGGCGGCGGTTGCGGCGTCCCAGGCCGGGATGGGGGCCAGTGGACGGCCGCTCTGCCTTTGGCTTTGGCTTTGGCTGCTGTGGGGCGCCGGAGTGTCACCGCCTGCCGGGCCGGCCCGAGCCCAAGCGGAGGAGCAGCCCTCCTGCCATGGAGTTTTCGATCTCTACTTTGTGCTGGACAAGTCAGTACCACCTCCAATGCCATTGCCAATGACAGTGCTGTTGCGGTTTGGTGAGGGGATGGGGTGGGTTGTACTCTGTTAAATGTGCGTGTGTGAGTGCTGTGATGCAAATGGACTGTTGCATTTTCTCAGATGCTCTGTTGACTCCCTAAGTGCTCCATGGCTCTATGGAGGGCGGGGGAGGGGGTAGTACTTGGCCGGGTGGATTCTGCCACCTTACCCTGGGGCTAACTTCCAGCCCCTAAGACTTTGGGAAAGTCAGGGTGCTCTTGGCTGACCTGTAGGGCAGCCTTTGCCTACGAGCTTGGAATCTGGGGAGTGGGGTGGGGGTGGGGAATCTCCGCTTCCTCCCTTCCCGCAGCAACCGGTTAAAGTTGCCTAGTTTTAAAATTCTGAGCACTACATCTTCTCGAGAGTCATACTAAGGCTCAACTCAAAGTGCTGCTTGTCTCCTACTGGAAAGAGCAAGAGGATAGATGGTTTGACAAAAGATAAACGTGACCCCTGTCAGTACCATTAAGTGGAAAGGGAACTAGCATATCTTGTCTGCACTTACTTAATCCCTTGCTAAGCAACCAAGGGAAGAGGCCCTGGCAAATTGAACTGATGTGCTCTTGAAAAAACAACCAGTTTGAAATGCCAACATGACAAAACCTATGCTTTGATTTCTTCTCAGGTCACATTCTAACTGGTTCAATTTGTGTATTTTCAGATCTGGAAGCGTTGCACAAAACTGGATCGAGATCTACAATTTTGTTAAGCAGCTTACAGAAAGATTCGTGAGGTATTTCTCTCTTACTCTCTTCACAGAAAAGAGAAATAGAAAGTTGCCAGAAAGAGTTAAAAGTATACAGGAAGTAGAACTTCAACTAGAATCAATGACAACCTTAAAGCATATTCATTTATTTTGATTTTCAGGTTCCTTAAAACATATATGAACATTTACTGAAAAGATAGAAAGAGGGAGGAGAAATCAGTTTATCAATACTTCGTATTGACCTTTGCAAGGACTTTGGTTGTTCAGGGTTTTCCACTGAGTACTAGAAACTTGGCTAAGAATTCTGTAGCTGAATCTTTAATGCTCTTTCAAATGTCTTTTCCTTTTATAGTTGCCCTCTGTTTTATATTTCATTTATGTTTTAAAATATTTTATCACTTAATACATTTTTGATCCAGTGTTAATATTAGAACATTATTAATTAATATTATAACATATTAGAGTTTCTAAGTTAAAGAAAAAAAGTGTTTAAACATGTGTTGCTAAACAAATACCAAAAAAGGTCCTTTTTTTGTCTGTTGAAAGAAAAGATTTATGTTTGCATAATGTGTGGGTGTGTTTAACTTAAAATTTAACTCTTCTGTATATGCCAACAAATTTCACTAGTACAGACTGACTTTTATAAAAAATATTTTTATTAAATCTAGCTTATTCTTAGCTAAGATGCAATTTTCACTAAAGAGGATCACTTCCTAGTGGCGGTCCTTTAAAAGTAACTGACAAAACAGATCTGAGTTGGTTAGGTTTTCTCCGATACTCTGTTAGGCTAAGTAAAATGCAGTAGACAACTAGAAGTTTAACCATCTAATGGAAGGGAAATGAAGAGGAGCTGTATCATTAAATATTACTTTCTTCAGTCTTGTTAGTCCAAATGTTTTCTGTAAAGCAGGCTTGGATGATCAAAACATTTTGAAAGTCATTTTATAAGCAATTTCAAACAATCTGTAGAAGCCTAGGAAATCTATGCTTTCAGTTATTGGCAGCAGATCAGCCTGTCCCTATAAAACAATGTATGCTTGTTGCCTGTCTATGAAAAGTCATCCACACTTCTGTTTTGGAAAGCCAACCTTAATAGCCTTTTCTGTTAATTCCCAAAATACAACAAATTGACCTTGTGGAAATGCTTGAGAAAATGAAATAAATGACATTTCTTTTCAAAAGAAATGTAAAAAATAGAAGATCTTGACTCATATGAAAAAGGTCAATTGAGAGTTAATGGGATCATAGATGTAGAATCTTAGAGGCCGTCTAGTCTTAACCTATCATTTTCAGATGAGGAAAGTAGAACTCTGAGAGTATAAATGACTTACTTAAAGTCATACCAGTAGGATTGAAGCCCAGGTAACTAGCATTCTTTCAGTTGTATTAGACCTGATTCTACCCGATAACAAAAACACATTTACTTAGCACTACCAACAAGAACATTTTCTTTCCACCAACCTGTGAGAATGAAAAAAATCAGGTCTTGCCATGTTAGAATCACTACTACATATTGGTTCCAAGGCAGAAGAGTGGTAAGGGCTAGGCAATGGGGGTTAAGTGACTTGCCCAGGGTCATACAGCTGGGAAGTGGCTGAGGCCAAATTTGAACCTAGGACCTCCTATCTCTAGGCCTGGCTCTCAATCCATTGAGCCACCCAGCTGCCTCAACTTTGATTTCTATTAAGGATCATCTAGATATTCAAGTAAGCCCTGATAAGGATCAAATGTGAATCAGACACCTTTAGTCTAATCCCCAGTTTTCTTCAAAGCATACAGCCAAGTTGCCACTTCCTACATAAGGGCTTTCCAGATTTCCCCAGTTTTGAGCATTCTCCTCCTTGAAGTAATTTTGTATACATTTTGGAGTTACTTAACATAATATGTGGCAACATTTGGAATTGGAGGACCTCTTTTAATCTCTGTTCTAAAATATACTACACATTGATCTAATTACTTAACCTATAGGCTTCAATTTCTTCATCTCCAAATAAGGGGTGGCACTAGGTCTTTTCTAAGTTTTTAATCTGTGGTCTTCTGTTATATTTCCCTCCTCACCACTAAAATGAAAATTCTTTGAGAGAGTGACTTTTATATTTCTGATGTATTCTTAATGCCCCAGCACTGTGCCTTACGTGTAATAACTGCTTGTTGTATTGAATTAAATATTTTGTGTAAGAGAATGTTCTTTTATGCATTTGGATTACACTGGAAATGTGTCTTCTTTAACACAGAATCCTTTATAAAACATCCATTTCCTTAGCTATAACTTTCTGATGCACATTCTTTTTTTCCTTTTTAAAAAAAATTAATTAATTTAGAATATTTTTCCATGTTACGTGATTAATGTTCTTTCCCTCCTCTCTTAAGACCCCCCAGCTGATGTGCAATTCCACTGGGTTTTACATGTATTATTGATCAAGATCTATTTCCATGATATCGATAATTGCATTAGGGTGATGGTTTAGACTCTCAATCCTCAATCATGTCCCCATGAACCCATGTGTTCAAGCAATTGTTTTTCTTCTGTGTTTCTGCTCCCACAGTTCTTCCTCTGAATGTGAATAGTGTTCTTTCTCATGAGTCCCTCAGAATTGTCCTGGATCATTGTATTGCTGCTAGTAGAGAAGTCCATTACATTCAATTGTGCCACAGTGTATCCATCTCTGTATATAATGTTCTCCTAGTTCTGCTCCTTTCTCTCTGCATTCGATGCAGAAGAGATTAGAAGATGGCTAATATCTGAATAATTAAGATGAGTTATTGAATCAATTCACAACTTCAGATTTTCAGTAATGGGTTCATAGAGTATCTCAGATGTAAAGAATAATTCTGTGAGATGTGGAATACTGTAGGATATACTGTTGGATACTGTAGGAATACCGTTGGATAGATATAAATGACTGCAAGAATTGTTTCCTGTGGGAAGCATAATTGCTAGGATCAGGAAGACTAAGAGTAGTGTAATTCAAAATGTACTTTGCAAAAAAAATGTGCTTTGCACTTTTCTCTCATATTTTCCATTGTAGTATTTAAATGTTTGATTTCAGTGTTCACTTAAATGTTAAAATTCAGGGAGGATTTTGTGAGGGTTCTTGTGAGCATTTTAACTGTTTAGCCTAATTTATTTGCTTGTCAGGATTGAGTATTGCTTATAGTAGTAATCTATTAGATTAAATATGAATCTGTCAGAGACTGTTAAAAACACTCAGAGAAGAAAGCATTTCCTGCAAAAGAATTTGATGTTGGCTTGGAATTTTTTCTAGTATAATATATTTCTGAGTGCAAGTATATGGGTCCTAGAGAAATACTAGTTGCTGAGAAGAATAAAACCAAGGTCCAAATAATTTAGGTAATGAGAGTAACACAGTTTAAAGGTATTGGAAAGGTGGAGTAGTGGCAGGGCTAGAACTCATCATTGGAGGGAGTTTTCACTTGGAAACTTTCTCCACTATCAGAGTTTAGCAACTCTCTATAACTTAAACTCTTAAAGATTTGACTGGGGATACTTAAGAGTTTAAGTGACTGAGCTAGCTCATAGTCGCAACTAGTACTTGTTTGAGGCAAGCCTTAAACCCACATATTATTTTCGAGTCTGGTGCCATGTTCCTCATTATCCATTTATGAGCCCCAAATCATTCAAGGGAGCTTGTTTAAATGTCAATGTGTGTATATGCATATATGTAAAATATGTAAATTATAAATTCACATTTAAACAGGCTTCCTCGAATATTATATACATAGACATGTATATATTTGTACTTATATGCATGTATACATACTGTGCATGTCTATACTGTATTATTACCTCTTTTTCAAATATTTAACCATCTGTTTTTCTTATTTTGCAGCCCTGGGATGAGATTATCTTTCATAGTGTTTTCTTCCCAAGCGACCATTATTCTGCCATTAACGGGAGACAGGTTAGTATACTCTCATTTCACTAGAGAGCTTTTTAGTACAGAATTTTGATAGTAGAATGATTGATGTCTTTAAGTAATGATTTAAGCCTCTCAATGGACTCAAGAAAATGTACATTCATGCCAATTATCTGCACTAATGGAGAGGAAAGGAAATGTGAATAATAATGAAATAACAGACAATCTCAAAATCACATATTTAGCTTTGGAATTTTGTCTGTTATATTATCAACTATTTTTCTTTTCCCACCTCTTCTCCCTACATTAACCTAGATATACACACTGACACAGACATATACCTTAGTTATACTTTTCCTTTTCCCCCTCTTAATAAGGTAGTAAAATAAATTTATAAAGGCGTTGATGGGAAGCAAACCACAGGACATTTTCAATAATCCAATGTTAAGCCAAAACAGATAGATAATAAATTTTAAATCATTTGAGTTGTCTGTAATAATTTCAGATAGAGACTGTGAATCAGTGAATATTGTTTTACTTTTAACTCAACTTATGCTGAATGTAGCTTTTTTTTATATGTGCAATAAATTAAGAAGAATTTAGATGCTATTTTAAAACATTACAAAGAAAAATTTTGCTTGAGATATCAAAAGGTATAACTTTCATATAAACCATAGGCATAAAATTTTTACTTTATTATATTTCCTAGACCAGTTGGTCTGTTTGAAACATCTTGGAACTGGTTATTTATGTTCTTTGAATTAAGTTTGTATTTTTAATATGCTTTTCTATGTGAATCATTAACTGATTAGTGTAGCTTCATTTTTATTTTTAAAATTTTATATCATTATTTTCTCAATCAATAAGATTTTATCTTCTCACCCTTCCACATCTCCCTTCTTCTCAACTGAAAAACAAAAAAAAAAGTGAAAGAAAATCCTTTTAAAGAAATACATGCCATCAAATGAAATTTCTGTTGTATTCTGTATTTGAATGAGTTCCTTGCGGTCAGGAAATGGATAGTATGTTTCATCTTCTGCCTTCTGGTATTGTTTTTGGTCATTGTGTTGATCAGAATTTTCAAATCTTTCAAAGTTATTTCTTTTTATTATGTAGGTGCTATTGTATAAAGTATTCTCAGTTCTGCTCACTTCAAATAATAATAATCTAAGGAATAAATAAATAATTAAATGGTAAAGGCTACTTTAGGCTTTCTCGAGATTTCTCTAAAAATGTACATTTTGTAATTTCTTATGGTACAGTAATATTCCATTCCATTCATTTACTATAATTTTTCGAGTCATTTGTATTTGAGGGTACTTTCCTTCCTATATTTTTTCAGTTATGAAAACTTTAGGGGCATAGGTCTAGAAGTAGTAATTTTGCTGGGCTACTTTTTGGGCATAGTAACAACATTTTCTCAATCATATATGGACCTTGGAAGGAAGGTGGTTTAGTGGATAGAGAGCTAGATCTTGAAACGGAAGGACCTAAGTTCAAATCTGGCTTCCTATCAGCCTGACTGTGTGACTTGGGCAAGTCAGTTAGCCCCCATTGCCTAGCCTTTTTACTGATCTGCCTTAGAACCAATAATCAGTATCAATTCTAAGATAGAAAGTAACAATTCTTTTAAAATGCATGGACCAGTATAATAGACTATGCTCCATCAGTAGTAGTCCCTTAGTTTTTCCTATTTTCCCACAACCCATTTATCAATTTAAAATTTTTATCATCTTTGTCAATCTGATAAGTGTGAAGTATAACATCAGAGTTGCTTTTATTTGTATTTCTTTAAAAATTATGTGTTTGTAGCATTTTTATATAGTTGTAGATATTATTGCTTTAAAATTGCTTCCTTCTATTCTTTGACTTTATCTTTTGGGTAATGTATTTTACTTATGAATTTGAACCAGTTATTTATGTACATGTGTGAGTGGTTATGTGTATATATGTATATATATATATGCACACACATGATATAAGACCTTATTTAGACATACAAAATGGATTTTTATCAGAGAAACTTGCTGTATTTTCCCCAGTTCCCTGTTTTTACTTCCTATTTTTAAGTACATTGGTTTTCTTTGTGCAAAAATATCTTATTTTTATATTACCCAAATTCTTCATTTTATCATATCTTTGTTTCCCTTTACAAATTTTTCTCCTGTTCATAGATCGGAAAGGTAATTTCTTCCTTGTTTCTCTGGCTTTGCTTATAATGTCACTTTTAAAGTATAAGTCATGTACCCAGTTGAAGTTTATTTTGGCAATTAATGTGAAAGATTTTCAGAGGCACAATTTCCCAGACTGTAGATTCAACTAAGGGAGACATGAGCATTTCAATTTGAGCAGTATGTGTCCTTGAAATATTGCATGCAAATCAAATTTTTAATAAATTAATTTATTTCTTAAAACATACTAAAGAAGATTACTGGGTAAAGTAAAACATGGAGTAGAATTTTGTATAAATTAAAGACATATTTATTAATGCATATAAGCCATTTCTTAATTTATCAATTTTACAAGTTTTTACAAGGGGGTGGGGCTTATCTTACTGTAGACAAAGAACTTTCCTGGTTTGCTTGATGGCAGAATATCTCAAACTCTGGCTTTGTCCATTGGTATTTTATCTCCACATTGTATTTTGGGGCCCCCCATTCCAAGGGATAGGTGCTCCCTGATATTGGCTAGTCCATCATCTGTGAAAATTTAATCCATCCTTTGTCACAGTTCTCATGTAAAGGTACATTTTGCAAATTTTACTCTGTGTAAATGGGAGGGAATTTGGGTGCATAACAAAGAAGCCCTTTTTAACTTGTTAGGAGAAAACCATTACATAGCTTTCTTAAAACACCTGCTTCTTGCAAACTTAACATTTCTATTTGTAAAGAAACCTAGTTCAAAGGGAAACAACACTGATGAAATGGACCAGATCTCACAATTTCAGTTCTATAACTTTTATTTCTCTAGAAATGAAATGAATTTTTGCAAGCAGAAGAAGCAACATTTTGACTTTTGCAGTATTGCTTAAAAATAATCAATAAAGATTAGTTAAAGTTAGGAAATAGTAAATCCTTTGTCTCCTGTCATGAGTCAGTATATCATTATCTGCTCCAAAAGTGCTCAAAATATCATATTCAACATGGCAAGAAGCCATATGGAATGGCATCTATGTCATTTAGTAGTCTAGATTTAGTGGCTGAAGCTAAGACTCTCATAATGATCGGAAGATAGTCACTATTGCAGTCCTCATTTTACAAAAATTTAAGAGAATTCTAAGAGTTGATGAATTTCACTTGCAAATTTCTGTACTTATTTTCCTCCTCTCAACCCCTCCATGTGCTAGTTCTAGACAGCTAAACAAGGAGATATTGTCCACCTTTTTTTCCCTCTCAAAAATATTCAACTAAATAGCAACAGCAAATAAGAAGTTCATAGACTTGAAATTCCATTGTAATTTCTCTAATTTAAACCCAGATATTTAGGCCAGCACCTCTCAAAATTGAGCTCCTCAAGACTTTGTCAGGGTGTCAATGAGACCAGAACAATTTTCATAATAATACTAAAATGTTATCTTTATAAATGCCCTATTCCTGTCATAAAAAATATCTCAGATCTAAAACCTTAGGACTGACTTGACACTTCAGCCCTCTTCTCCATTTAGTTGCCAAATCTTGTTGTTTCTACCTCCACATTTCTTTCAACATTCTTTTTTCTATTTACATGGCCATTATCCTAGTTTAAGCTCCCATTTACTCTGATGGAGTTACAATTCAAGTAACTCCCAATACCAATCCATTTTGCACATAACTGATTTTCCTAAAGTTTTGGTCTATTCTGTTGCTCACAATTCCAGTTGCTCAATATTGCCTTTAGCATCAAATATCAACTCTCCTGTTTGGCCTTTGAAATCCCAACCTACCTTTCCAGTTCTGTTATGCATTACTTAAGTTCCTGTCCTTTGTATTTAAAGCATACTGTCTTTCTTTCTTTTACTTGTGTATGGGAAACTACCATCTTTGTGTATTTGAAATGACTCACCTCCACCTCTCAGAAACACTTGTTTCTTTCAAAAGTCAACTAAATTTATATAGCACTACAACAGTTAGCTCTATCCCCTTTGTTTCCTGTTCTATGTCTTCCCCCAATCCTCTGGCACGCACATACCAGTAATATCATTGGGAGTGATGCCCCACTGTACTTGGAGACTAGTTACCTTTCCCTAGATAAACTGTGGCATTTGCAAATTCATACTACTGGCGATAGGCATGACCTGTTTGCTTCTATGGTTATGCAACAACAAAAATAGTTATAGATGCAGAATCCTACCTTGTTAGCAATTCTGGGAACTGTCAGGCAGGATGTAGGAATTTTACCACTTGCTTTGTAGAGAAGCTTATAAAGAATGACCAGTAAAGAAGCATCCTGATCTCCTCCTACTGCATAAATCTATAATTCCTTTTAGTTATTATTGTGATATTTTGAAACTGGTTACATGACCTTCATTCAAAAGATATATATGTGCACACACACATATATGACAAAACCTCAAAAAACTCTTACATGCATATATATATGTATATACATATATATATGCACATATATAGTTGTTTTTTAGTGGTAGGTGGGGGAAATACAGAAGAAATAAAACATGGTCTCTCTCCTTAGGAAACTAACATGAAGACAGGAAAACATGCATATATATGTATGTATGTATATATATATATATACATATATATATATATATGACAAAAACTCAAAAACCTCTTAAGTAGTTCATTAAGTTATGACTGTACCAAGAATTAAAAATAAACAAATTCTACCAAGTGGAATACCTTCAAGATGATCTGCCAGTTGGCTCCAAATTGCATTTTTGTTAAGTTTCTCTAGAATTGGTGATGGAAGTACGCTTTATGAGCTGATGATGCGTGGTCATGAGATGTAGTGGTGAACTGACTAGGGAAGGTTATTTTTATATTGTGAAATCCATTTATGTAAACTTGAATTTCAGTTGTCTTTTTTCCCCCTCTTTTGGCAGCAAAACATTAGTGCTTGAGGACACGCTGCCACTCATTTCTGGCAAGCACCAAATATTTGGTTTATAATCTGCATTCAGACATAGTCAGTTTCAAGTTGTTTCTGTAGATGTTGAATATAAATATTTAGATAAAACAAAATCCTACTGTATGTAATTGACTCCTTCATTTGTGAAATAATGAATTTCTTCATTTGTGGATCAGGCTGTAATGAACAAATATTTGTCCAGTACGAGCTGGGTGAATTATAGATTTTGGTGGTAAGTGGGGGAAATACAGAAGAAATAAAACATGGTCTCTCTCCTTAGGAAACTAACACAATGACAGGAAAACAAAAACAAAAAATAAATGTGCTGAAAGGAGTTTTTGAGTGGAATATAAGTAATGGGAAAATGATGTCTTGTATTACAAAATTAATAGAGAAAAGCTGAGGTTATATAGAACTTCAATAAGGAGTTAGGGAAAGACTTTATTGGAGGTGGTAAAATTTTTGAGCACACATTAATAGGATTCTGCTACTTATTACATTTGTCACCTTGGATGACTCACTTAACTTGGCTATATCTCCATTTCCTCTTTTGTAAAATGATGAGGTTAGAGTACTGTGTGCTAAGTGGGGGACCTAGGATGGTGTATAGCATGCATCAGGAGAAAGAGGAAAGGAAGTATTAGATTTGTTTCATGAAAATTCCTTTGTATGTCTGAAAACTTGTCCAATGGAATGTCAGAAGCTTCAAGGCTATGACTATTTTTGTTTGGCTTTGTATTTCTAATGTGTGCAATAGTAGGTACTTAATAAGTATTGAATTTTACTTTTCTCTGGTCAGACCACATCTGTACCTTTTAAAAAGGGACCTTGATAAATTGGAGAGTGTTCAGTAGAAGGCAACTGGTATGTCAAAAGGCTTCAAGTTTATGACAGGTATCTGTTGAAATAACAAGGGAAGTCTAGAGGGAAGACTTAGGGAAGATGTGAAAATTGTCTTCAGTTATTAAAAGGATTATTACAGGGCAAAGGGAATAAAGTTACTCTGGCCCCAGGAAGTAGAATTAGGAACACTAGTTTGAAGTTGCAAATAGGTAAATTTAGACTTGAATGCTAAAAATGTAGACTGTAGTCTAAAAACTTCTTAATCAAGCTATTTGAAAAAATGATGAGCTTTGTTGGAAAGTAGTAGATTCCCACTCCATTTCAACAAAGAATGAGTAGCCATTTGGAGTGAGATATTCTTATTTTGGTATGGTTTGGATTGAGGTTTGAATCTGAGATATTTTGATTCTTATTCTGATTCCTAAAATGTCCTCAGAACTGAATACAATGTTCTAGATGTTGTCTGAGGAGGACAGAGGATAGCAGAACTGGACCCTATGCCTTTCACTACAGGCTAAGATTTTGTTAACTTTCTTGGCTACTATATACTCTTGACATAAAGAGCATGTAGTCCTCTGAAATTCTTAGTTTAACAGTATCGATATGAGCGCAACTTGGAATGTCTCTTTGAACAAGTGTTTTGCTAACTCTCAAGTTAAATAGCTTAGTGTAATTTTATTATTTAAAGAGGGGGATTATAAAGTGGCTTTTATAAAATAATTGAAATTTACTTAAGGAAAGTTTATAAATGGCTCTTCTAAGGGTTAGTACCTAGCCCCCGCCTCTCTTTTTCCATCTACACATGCATTTTTAGATTATATATGTATCTATATCTATCTGTATCTCTATATACATCTATAGAAACACTTCTTTATATATGTGCATATATACATTTACACACATATACACATATCAACAAATGTATATACAAGTGTATATCCATACCTACCTATCTACCATCTATGTATATATGTATATAAATGTATCTATAGCTTTATCTATAGGCATCAAATGTATATATAAATGTGTAAATAAATATAGATATACTACATAGATAAAAATCATCTGTTGATATACTTCTTTATATATACCTCTAAATACATATCATAGAGAGATATGTGTTTTTACAAATATAATATAGATATATCTATCTACATATGCCTACTAAGTTGGATGTTATATCTTCTACAAATAGATTAATATGGAATGTTACTTCAACAATTTTCTATTTTGTTTTAAAGGGTAAGATTTATTTTTTTGCTTGACTATTATAGCTCCCACTAAATTTAGAACATTGGAGAACTGAAAAAAAAAATCAAAGTAGATTTGATGCTCTTTTAAATATTTATTTTTCTGTTGTCTCACTCTGAAAGTGAGCAGTATGATGCTTGGAATTGTGCTTATTTTTGTATATTTTTGTGGTTAGTACATTCAGTAGGAATGTTTAAACACATATTACTAGTGCTTCAATGCCTTTAAGATTTCAGCTGTGGATAGTTACCCCGCTGGCATAGATTGTAGTACACGAATCCCTCATCATAAATGACTTTTTCCAGTTCTCTCTAATGAATTGTCCTAAGAGCATCTTCTCTACTTGATGGAGGCCTTCCTTTTCTTCACTAGCCCTCATGTAATGTTAGTGGACCTTGAGAAAGGACCCCAACATATTGCGTATACTACCTGTGGAAGATTTTTGGAAGGACATGTACAAAAGTTGCATAAGTTGAAGTTTGGATAAGTTGTGATATATGTTACTAGAGGGATCTGTACCACGTTGATGAACTCAGAAACCTGTTGAAACATTAGAGAATTAAGAGGCATATGGTTAAATAGTTTTTAATGCTTTTTGGATTAGGCTTCTGGAGTAATAATATTGTTTGTAATTTCTTTGTCCACTTTTTCTTCTCTTTGTGATAGCTTGAAAATTGATCCTTGAGGGCCTTCATAATTATGTTGGATCCATCATGTATTTTCTTTTATTTATTGTTGGTGATGTATTAATTTTATCTTAAGTGCTATTCCTATTAATGATGACTTGTACGTGTTTCAAAATGTGCCTATCTGATGGCTTGGGGAAGAAAAATTATTCTCTTTTCTAGACCCCACCTTTGGAATATGGACATTGCTGGCCAGGAATAATCACCCCTTTTCTACTCCTTCTGGGGTATTCTTACTTTCTAGTCACTTATTGCCTCTCCAACACTTCAAAGAGTGTTTTCTTCCTATGTGTAGATGGAATGGAGAAAACTTCCTAGAGGCTACTAGACAACAAAAATGACTTTAGCTTGGAACAAAAGAGGAAAAACCATTGTCTACATCTAGTTTATTTCTGCCTTTGGGGAAATTAGTAAAAAAAATTACTAATCAAAAGCATAAAATTCTCCCTTATTTTGACTACACCCTCTGCCAGGAGAAAGCCTGGCACTTTGGGGCATTAGAACTCTCCTTAGTGCTTTTTTAAAATAATTATTTTAATAACAAATTTCTAAAGTTTTCTGAAGTTATATGATCTATATTGTCTCCCTCCTTTCTTCCCTCCATCCTCCCAGAGCTGACAAGTAATGTAATCTGGGTTATATATCTATTATCATGCAAAACATATTTCCACATTATTCATTTTTATGTGAAGAATCTTATTAAACCAAACCCCCAAAACATATACACAGATAAACAAATGATAAATAATATATAAAATCCTTTCATCTTCATTCCTACTCCAACAGTTCATTCTCTGAAGGTAGTTAGCATTCTTTGTCACAAGTCTCTAAGAATTGTTCTGGGTCATTGTATTGCTGTTAGTAGCAAAGTCTATCATATTTGATATTTCCACAATATTGCAGTTACTATGTAAAATGTTGATTGAATTTTTAGAAAAATATATAACTAGAGAAATTCAAAATAAATTAGAAAGGTAGTTTTATAGAACAGAATAAACTTTTATGAGCTATGGATGCTTAAGAGGTATAGTAGATAGATTTGGAATTGGTCCTTGAATCAGGAAGAACTGAGTTCCAGCCTTAGACACTAGCTGTATGACTCTGAGCAAGTCACTTCATCTTTGTTTGCCTTACTTTCATTTGTAAAATGTGGATAAAAATTAGTATCTATTTCCCAGTGTTGTTGTGAGGATCAAATAAGGTAATAATTGTAAAACACTTAGCATAGTTACTGGCACATAGTAAGAAATAAATAAATGTTAGCTTTGTTATTTTCAATTTAGCTATAAAATATTTATGGAATAGCTAGATGGTGAAGTGGATAGAGCACTGGGCTTGGAAACAGGAAGACTTTTCTTCATGAGTTCAAACCTGGCTTGAATGGATTGGGAGTCAAATTGTATGGGGGCAGGAGGTGGACATCCAAAACACTGAGATCAAAGATCTCCATTTGCACATTTGAGCCCTTGAATTGTTCTTCTGAGTCTCAATGAAGATAATGCCTATCAAACACTGTAAACTTTAATGTGATTATATATTGTGCACACACACATAAATATATAATATTTAGAATAAATTTTTTTGTCAATCTTTGGTTATATCATATTATGTCAATAATATGACAAATATGATAATATGATATCAATATAATAACAATTATGTCAATGTATGGTATGGGGGAAAGAGCATTGAGTTGGGAGACAGAAGATGTCAATTTAAATGTCATCTTTGACATTGATGACTTCTGTGACCATAGCTAAGTCTTTTATCCTCCCTTTGCCCAGTCTCTTCCAACTCTAGATTAATTATACTGAGATTTTACTAGTATAGAGAACTCCTATCAATATAACTCTTGGTTTCTGTCCTAAAACTTTTTTAAACTTTTACTTAAAAAGCATTTCTCTTCTCTTTCTCCCATCTCCCTTCCCCCATTAAAAAAGAAAAAGAAAAACAAAACCCATTTAACAAATATACAGAGTCTAGTAAAATAAATTTCTACATTGGCCATGCCCAAAAATATATATTAAATTCTTTACCCTGAATTTTTAATCTATCTGTTGGGAGATAAGTAGCATGCTTCATCAGCATTCTTCTGAAATTTTGGTTCATCATTTCATTCATCAGAGTTGTTAAATTAAAAAAAAAGTTGTTTGTTTTCAAGTATTCTTCTTATATAAATTGTTCTCCTGGTTTTGCTCACATTTTATTCCATATCACTCTGTACCTATCTTTTCTGGTTTCTTTGGTTAATTGCATTTTACTGTGTTGATATGTTACAATTTGTTTGGCCATTCCCTAGTTGATAGGTATTCCTTTAGTTTCTAGATTTTTGCTTCTACAAAAAGAAATGTTATAAATATTTGTGTATCAATGTGTCATTTTCTTCTTTCTTGATCTTTTTGGGTATAAGCCTACTGGTAATGTCACTGGGTCAAATGGGTTTTATTAGTTTAATTTGTGATTTGGAGCATTCTTTTCACATGGTGTTAGATAGCTTGGATTTCTTTTTTTTAATTGCTTCTTCATATTTTTTTGTCCATTTATCCCTTTAGGAATAGTTCTAATTCTTAACAATTTGAACAAGTTACTCGTTTCCCTTCCAAGTTTAGCACATTGATTTTGTTTTGATAAAACCTTGTAAAGGTTTTATGTAATCAAAATTGATCACTTTAGTCTTTTTGCAATTCTTTTTATCTGGTGGTCATGTTTCATCATGAGCTCTTCTTTCATTCATGATTTGAAAGACAAATGCTTCCTTGTTCTTTTAAGCTATTTGAATATATATGGATATATGGAACCTGCTTTGGAATTTAGAGAGTTGTTGTTCAGATCTTAGTCTTGTTTGAATCATAAACTTCTTTGGCAAGCTGTTGAAACTTGTGAATTTCTTATTATAATAATGTTTTAAACTCATAAGTAAATAGTAAAATTTTCATAAGAAACTAATTATGTTGAAATATAGTTATATTATATTAAAACAGACTCCTAGGTAAGAACTTGCTGTCCAGTGACATTGCTATTATTTAATAGCCTCAGAACTTGAACCCAGGATTTCCTTACTCAAATACCCACTCTCTTTCCATTACACTATGGCTACCTCTTCTGTAGAAACTAGTGCTTTCACAGGCATATAACTGTAATTACTTCTATAACCATTATATTCCTTATTTTATAAATAAGTAAACTGGCAACTCAGGAAGATTAATTTACTCAACCATAGTTACATGGCTGCTTCTTAAGGTACTATATTAATTTTAGTGATTATTTTGATTAAATATCTATATATTTCATCAACTAGTACAGTTGTTATAGGTATTTTCATATTCTAATAATACCCTGAATATGTAGAATATAGTATATTATATTATATTATATATTCATAAGAATGATAGACAAATGAGCAAGTGTATTTCTCTTGAAAAATGTATTATGTAGTTACATTTATACATTTCTTTTGTTTTATATTCTTGTAAATATTGTATTCACAGCCAAAAAATCACTGAAGGCTTAAAAAATTTAAAAGAAGTCCAGCCTGTAGGAGAGACATATATACATGAAGGGTTACGACTGGTAAGTATGTTATACTTGGGATGATGGGAAAATGTGCCTTTTTCCTCAGTTCCTAACTATAACATGTTTTCATTAAGCAAGGAAAAGACTTGTGATTTCATTAGTATAAGGAAATTCTGAGAAAAACTGAGAAAGATACCATAAGATTAAAGATTAAAGGGGGAATGTGAGATATGTGTGTGTATATATACATATATAACTTTCTTAGAGTTTAGTAATCTTTTGTTAATTTTTTAAACCTTTACCTTCCATCTTAGAATCAATATTGTATATTAATGGGAGTTAAGTGACTTGCCCAGGGTCACACAGCTAGGAAGTGTCTGAGGCTAGATTTGATCCTAGGATCTCCCATCTCAAGGCTTGCCTCTCAATCCACTGAGCCACCTATCTGACCCTTAAAGTATCTCTTAGTATTATTGTGGAAAAGATGAAGGATAATGATTTGATACACAATTGCTTGGATGGCCAGACTTAAAAAGTAGTTGTCTATGGTTTGGTGTCACCATGATAGGAAGTATCCAGTAGAGTACCTTAGGGGTTGTCCCTGTGTTATTTTAACATTTTTTTCAATGACTTAGAAAAAAGGGTTAGATGGTATGCTTAGCTTTGCAGATAACATGAAGGCAGGAGAGAACACTAATCTAGTGTTCAGCTGTCAGACTCCATAATAACCATGACAAGATTTTAGATCATTCATTGTCCTGAGTATTTTAACACATTGAAATTCCATAGAGGTAAATGTAGCATTGTTCTTGAAATGTAAACTTATTGCAAGTAGGAGTTGTTTCATTCATTGTCTTTGTATCTTTTAAACAGCCAGTACATAACTGGCACTTAATAAATATGGAGTGATTTGTTGACATAGAAAATACTGTATTTGGTCTAAAAAAAACCTGGGGATTTTAGTGGGGGTTTTAGTGAGTCAGCAGTGCCATGTGACAGCCAAAGTAGCTAATGCCTTCTTGGTATGCATTAAGAAGGCCACAGTTTCCAGGAACAGGATGGTGATAATCCCAATTTGGTATTTGGCTCTTGGCAACAAAGTTTGAGGATATTAATAAGTTGGAGAATGTCCTGAAGCAGAATCTGCTGAAGAAATTTGAGTTCATGACATATAAGTTTGGACTGAAAGAATGCTGAGTGTGGATAAGAGAAGTTTCAGTGTGGCTATCATATATGGCTTCAAGTATTTGTAGGTGTAAGTATCATATGAAAGAGGGCTGAAATTAGGAGACTTAGGTTCAAATCCTATCTCTGAAAGAGCAGTAGCCTGGACTTGGGAGATCCTGGGTTCAAACCTGCCCTCAGACGCTTCCAAACTGTGTGACCGTGAGCAAATCATTTAAACCCATTTACCTAGCCGTTGCCTTTTGGCATTGGTTAAGAACTAAGAGCTATGGCCTGGGAATTATTTATTATTTTTTCTTTTCTTTTCATTTTCAGGCCAATGAACAAATTAAGAATGCAGGGGGATTGAAAACCTCTAGTATAGTGATTGCACTGACGGATGGGAAATTGGATAAACTGGTGCCCAAGTATGCAGCCAAAGAGGTTAGTCTCAAACTCAGGTCTGAGATATGTTCTGTTGCATTTTGTCTTGGAGCCCAGTGTTTAAATAATGGCTTTCTTTGATAGGCAAACATATCGAGGACCCTTGGGGCTAGAGTTTATTGTGTTGGAGTTCTTGATTTTGATCAAGCCCAGGTAAGAATATCTGATTTATAGAGTTTTTTTTCAGTTCAGAGAGATATCACCTAGAATGACTGTTACTGAAGTATGGTGAAAGCAGAATTCATGGAGATTTCTATTAAGACATTTTATTCCTTATGTCATAAACACAGTGAACAGTGAATAGGGTCAGTGAATTAAAATGTTATCTATTATCAAAGATCAAAAGACCTTAGAGATTACTGTTCTATCTATTGATGAGTAAAATTTAAAACACAGATTTATTTAGTGATATTTTTGTTCTTGTGTTTAAAATAATTTAAAATAAACTTTGGCTAACAAGGATTTTAGAAAGGTCAGAGTTTTCTCAAATTTTCTCTCAGCTTCATTATTTATCTTTTATTTTTATCTTCCCTTTCTGATTTTTAGAAGTTTGCAAATTTTCAATAAACAATATTCAAATCTGATCTTGTCAATCTCAAACGCACATTGCATTTAATTTTGCAGCAAGACATGGCTATGACTCATATAAGCTGATATGTCTAAGTCCTTCCATAGTATATAGTGAGGATGATTTTCCTAAATCCAAACCAATTTTATGATTATCTATTACATTCTATTTTTAATAAGTATACTGTATTACTCTATCATTGCAGTTGTGACTTTCTATCATCTCTTAGAATAACATGACATAAAACGTATTAAGCCTTTAAGTATGTTATCCCTATCCCCAAACCACTGTCTGTCAGTTATTTTTTCTTACTTTTTTCTATAGCTTGAAAACATTGCAGACTCCAAAGACCAAGTATTCCCTGTCAAAGGAGGATTTCAAGCCCTTAAAGGAATAATTAACTCTGTGAGTAATTTGACTATGGGGAGAAAACTTTCAAACTTATATAGGCATATTTTGAACTTATATGAGGGATCTAGAAACCAAATTTATGTTGCTTTGGTCTTGGAAGGAGGGAGTTATATGGAATATCATTATTTGGTGGTTATATTAAATTTCTGGGTTTAAATTTGAAGTGAGAATCTGATAATTAAGGCATAGTCTCTAGAGAAGCCAGTAAATTTGAGTCTTTGTTTTCAATTGTAGAATTTCCAGGTAATCTTGATAACCAATTGGTAATCCCTGTGATCTCAAACTCAAATAGAAACTGGGCCTCTACTCTGGACATAAGGATCTCTGAAGGCTGCATATTGAATTACTGTAAAAATATAGTGTTATCTATGTTTTAATATATTTTTATTTATTTTGTCAAATATATCACAATTACATTTTTTTTCTTCAAACTCTTACCTTCCATCTTGGAATCAATACTGTGTTTTGGTTCCAAGGCAGAAGAGTGATAAGGGTAGGCAATGGGGGTCAAGTGACTTACCCAGGGTCACACAGCTGGGAAGTATCTGAGGCCAAATTTGAACCTAAAACCTCCCATCTCTAGGCCAGCTTCTCAATTCTCACTGAGCTACCCAGCTGCCCCCTCACCATTAGATTTTTTAAAACATTTATTAATATTCGTTTTTAACATAGTTACATGATTCATGCCCCTACTTTCCCCTTCACCACCCGCATTCCCTCCACCCATGGCCGACACACATTTCCACTGGTTTTATCATGTGTCATTGATCAAAACCTATTTCCAAATTGTTGATAGTTACATTGGTGTGGTAGTTTCGAGTCTACATCCCCAATCATGTCCACCTCAATCCATGTGTTCAAGCAGTTGTTTTTCTCATATGTTTCCTCTCCTGCAGTCCTTCCTCTGAATGTGGGTAGTGTTCCTTTCCATACATCCCTCAGAGTTGTCCTGTGTAATTGCATTGCTGCTGGTACAGAAGCCCATTACATTCAATTTTACCACAGTATATCAGTCTCTGTGTACAATGTTCTTCTGGCTCTGCTCCTTTCGCTCTGCATCAATTCTTGGAGGTCTTTACAATTCACCTGGAACTCCTCCATTTTATTATTCCTTTTAGCACAATAGTATTCCATCACCAGCATATAACACAATTTGTTCAGCCATTCCCAAATTGAAGGACATATCCTCCTTTTCCAGTTCTTTGCCACCACAAAAAGCGCAGCTATAAATATTTTCGTACAAGTCTATTTATGATCTCTTTGGGGTACAAACCCAACAATGGTATGGCTGGATCAAAGGGCAGGCAGTCTTTTATAGCCCTTTGAGCATAGTTCCAAATTGCTAGCCAGAATGCTTGGATCATTTAACAACTCCACCAGCAATGCATCAATATCCCAATTTTGCCACATCCCCTCCAGCATTCATTACTCTCCCTTCTTTCATTTTAGCCAATCTGCTAGGTGTGAGGTGATACTTCAGAGTTGTTTTGATTTGCATTTCTCTAATTATTAGAGATTTAAAACACTTTCTCATGTGCTTATTGATACTTTTGGTTTCTTTATCTGAAAATTGCCTATTCATGTCTCTTGCCCATTTATCAATTGGGGAATGGCTTGATTTTTTATACAATTGCTTTAACTCCTTGTATATTTGAGTAATTAGACCCCTGTCAGAGTTTTTTGTTATAAAGATTTTTTCCCAATTTGTTGTTTCCCTTCTGATTTTGACTGCATTGTTTTTGTTTGTACAAAAGCTTTTTAGTTTAATATAATCAAAGCCATTTAATTTACATTTTGTAATTGTCTCTAACTCTTGCTTGGTTTTAAAATCTTTCCTTTCCCAGAGATCTGACAAGTATACTATTCTGTGTTCACTTAACTTATTTATAGTTTCCCTCTTTATATTCAAGTCATTCAACCATTCTGAATTTATCTTGGTGTAGGGTGTGAGATGTTGATCTAAACCTAATCTCTCCCATATTGTTTTCCAAATTTCCCAGCAGTTTTTGTCAAATGGTGGATTCATGTCCCAAAAGTTGGGCTCTTTGGGTTTATCATACACTGTCTTGCAGATGTCATTTATCCCAAGTCTATTCCACTGATCCTCCCTTCTGTCTCTTAGCCAGTACCATATTGTTTTGATGACTGCTGCTTTATAGTATACTCTAATATCTGGTACTGCTAGGCCCTCTTCCTTCACATTTTTTCATTATTTCCCTTGATATTCTTGATCTTTTTTTATTCCAAATGAAATTTGTTATAGTTTTTTCTAATTCAGTAAAAAGTTTTTTGGTAGTTTGATAGGTATGGTGCTAAATAGATAAATTAATTTGGGTAGAATGTTCATTTTATTATGTTAGCTCGTCCTACCCATGAGCAATCAATGGCTTTCCAATTATTTAGATTCAGTTTTATTTGTTTGGGAAGTGTTTTGTAGTTGTTTTCGTATAATTGTTGTGTTTGTTTTGGTAGATAGATTCCAAAGTATTTTATATTGTCTAGGGTGATTTTAAATGGTGTTTCTCTTTCTACCTCTTGCTGCTCTAATGTGTTGGAAATGTATAGAAATGCTGATGATTTATGTGCATTTATTTTGTATCCTGAAACTTTGCTGAAGTTGTTGGTTATTTCTACAATCTTCTTAGCTGATTCTCTAGGATTTTTTAAGTAGACCATCATATCATCTGCAAAGAGTCATAGTTTAGTCTCCTCCTTGCCTATTTTGATACCTTCGATTTCTTTTTCTTCTCTAATTGCTATTGCTAGTGTTTCTAGTACAGTGTTAAATAATAGAGGAGATAATGGGCATCCTTGTTTTACTCCTGATCTAATTGGAAAGGCTTCTAATTTATCCCCATTGCATATGATGCTTGTTGATGGTTTTAGGTATATACTGTTTATCATTTTTAGGAAAGGTCCTTCTATTCCTATACTTTTCAGTGTTTTCAATAGGAATGGATGCTGTATTTTGTCAAAGGCTTTTTCAGCATCTATTGAGATAATCATGTGGTTTTTGTTTGTTAGACTGTTGATATGGTCAATTATGTGGTTGGTTTTCCTAATGTTGAACCATCCTTACATTCCAAGGTATAAATCCCACCTGATCATGGTGGATGATCTTCTTAATTACTTGCTGGAGTCTCTTTGCTAGTATTCTATTTAAGATTTTGCATCTATGTTCATTACGGAGATTGGTCTGTAGTTTCTTTCTCTGCTTTTGATCTCCCTGGCTTTGGAATCAATACCATATTTGTGTCATAAAAGGAATTTGGTAGGACTCCTTCTTTGCTTATCATATCAAATAATTGTATAGTATTGGGATTAGTTGCTCTTTGAATGTCTGATAGAATTTACTTGTGAATCCATCAGGCCCTGGCGATTTTTTCTTAGGGAGTTCTTTGATGGCTTGTTCAATTTCTTTTTCTGATATGGGATTATTTAGATATTCTATTTCTTCTGCTGTTAAACTAGGCAATTTATATTTTTGTAAGTATTCATCCATATCTCCTAAATTGTTATATTTGTTGCCATATAATTCAGTGAAATAGTTTTTAATGATTGCCTTAATTTCCCCTTCATTAGAGGTGAGGTCTCCCTTTTCATCTTTGATAGTATCAATTTGGTTTTCTTCTTTCCTTTTTTTTATTAGATTGACCAGTACTTTGTCTATTTTACCTGTTTTTTCAAAATACCAGCTTCTAGTCTTATTTATTAATTCAATAGTTCTTTTACTTTCGATTTTATTAATTTCTCCCTTGATTTTTAGTATTTCTAATTTAGTTTTCATCTGGGGATTTTTAATTTGCTCACTTTCTAATTTTTTGAGTTGCATGCCCAATTCATGCTCTCCTTAATTTGTTAATATATGCACTCAAGGATATAAATTCCCCCTGAGTATTGCCTTGGCTGCATCCCACAGAGTTTGGTAGGATGTATCATCATTGTCATTTTCTTCAATGAAATTGTTGATTGTTTCTATGATTCCTTCTTTGACAAATTGGTTTTGAAGAATCATATTATTTAGTTTCCAATTAGTTTTTGATTTTCCTGTCCAAGTGCCCTCACTAATTATTGTTTTTATTGCATTATGTTCTGAGAAGGTTACATTTATTATTTCTGCTCTTTTGCATTTGTTTGCAATGATTCTATGCCCTATAACATGGTCAATCTTTGTGAATGTGCCATGTGCAGCTGAGAAGAAGGTGTATTCCTTTTTGTCCCTATTTATTTTTCTCCACATATCAATTAGATCTAATTTTTCTAGGACTTCATTCACCTCTCTTACCTCTTTCTTATTTATTTTTCGGTTTGATTTATCTAGATCTGACAGAGGAATATTTAGATCTCCCACTAGTATGGTTTTACTATCTATTTCCTTCTTCAGCTCTGCCAGTTTCTCCTTTATGAATTTGGGTGCTATGCCACTTGGTGCATACATATTGAGCAGTGTTATTTCCTCATTGTTTATACTGCCTTTAATCAGGATGTAATGACCTTCTCTGTCTTTTTTAATCATATCTATTTTTACTTTGGCTTTGTCAGAAATCACAATTGCCACTCCTGCCTTCTTTTTCTTATTTGATGCCCAAAAGATTTTGCTCAAGCCCTTAACCTTAAGCTTGTGTATGTCCACCCACCTCATATGTGTTTCTTGTAGACAGCATATGGTAGGGTTTTGGTTTCTAATCCACTCTGCTATTTGCTTCCATTTTATGAGCGAGTTCATCCCATTCACATTCAGAGTTATAATCATCAGTTGTGCATTTGCTGACATTTTCTATCCTCCCCTATTCCTACCCCTTTTTCTCAAACTATTTCCTTTTAAACCAGTGATTTGCTTTAAGCCAGTAACACTTATCCCCTCCCTTGATTAACTTCCCTTTCTACCCCCTCTCTTATTATTCCCCTCTTTTTATTTTTAAAGGCCTAATGAATTCCCTTCCCCTTTTTCTCCCCTCCCTCTTGTGACCTCCCCTCTCCCCTGCTCCCCTTGGTTTATCCCTTCTGATTTTCTCAGTAGGGTAAGATAAAGTTTTATATCCCAACGGATAATATAGCTACTCTTCCCTCTCTGGGTTGATTACACTGAGAGTAAGGTTTAAATATTACCTCTTAATGCTCTCTTCCCCTCCTTCTTATAATAGTATTTGTCCCCTCCCCTTCCCATGCCCTCTTTGTAGGTAATAGAATATCCTATTTTTCTTATTCAGTCAAGTTTCTCTTGGTGTCCCCTACTATTCAGCCCCCTCTTCCCCACCCCCCCATATCATCTTAGACCATCTTAGACCCTCTACCTATGAAATCTTCTGATTACTATAATAGTGAATAGAGTTCACTACAGAGACTTATACATAGCATTTGTCCACATAGGAATACAGATAATTAGATCTTACTGAGGCCCTTAAAAAGGCAAATTTAAAAATTATGAGTTTTCTTTCTTTCCCCTCTGTTTCTTATTTATCTTTTCATGTTTCTCTTGATTTTTGTGTTTGGATATCAAATTTTCCATTTAGTCCTGGTCTTTTCTGGGCAAATACTTGGCAATCTTCAATTTTGTTGAATACCCATACTTTCCCCTGGAAGTATATAGTCAGTTTCGATGGGTAGTTGATCCGTGGCTGAAGGCCCAACTCTCTTGCCTTTCTGAATATCATATTCCAAGCCTTGCGGTCTTTTAGCGTGGAGGCTGCCAGATCCTGTGTGATCCTGATTGGTGCTCCTTTATTTTTGAATTATCTCTTTCTGGCTTCTTGGAAGATTTTTTCTTTTATTTGAAAGCTCTTGAATTTGGCTATTATATTCCTTGGCATTGCCCTTTCTGGATCTAGTGTAGAGGGTGATCTATGGATCCTTTCAATGTCTATATTGCCCTCTTGTTGTAGAACTTCAGGACAATTTTGCTGAATAATTTCTTTTAGTATGGAGTCCAAGTTTCTATTAATTTCTGGTTTTTCTGGAAGACTAATGATTCTCAAATTGTCTGTTCTAGACCGGTTTTCTTTGTCTGTCACTTTCTCATTGAGATATTTCATGTTTCCTTCTATTTTAGCCGACCTTTGACTTTGTTTTATTTGTTCTTGTTGTCTTGAGAGATCATTAGCTTCTAATTGCTCAATTCTAGCCTTTAAGGACTGGTTTTTGGCTATAATCTTTTGGTTTTCGGCTATGATCTTTTGGTTTTCCTTTTCTATCTAGTCATTTCTGGTGTTCAATTTACTTATCCGTTCATTTGATTTCTTAGCCTCACTTTCCAATCGCAAAATTCTGCCTTTTAAACTGTTATTTTCTTGCTTGATTTCCTTTTGAGCTATTTCCCATTTCTCTAGCCAAATCTTTTCCAAGTTTTTCGTCATCTCATATTTGAACTCTTCAAGAGCTTGTGACCAGTTTTCATTATTTTGGGAGGGTCCGGATGCTTGTTTGTTCTCCTCTTCTGTTTGCTCAGTTGTCTGGATTTTCTCTGTAAAAGTTGTCGAATTGTTAAAGATTTCTTCTTCTTGTTGTTAATCTTTCTCTTTTGGCCTTCCTGATTCTGGGTTGCCATTGTCAGCCCAGCTGGTTCTCAGGTTTATCCTCATGCTGACTCAGGTCTGATTTTTCTCAAGGTCAAGCTCCCAGGTGGACCCCCTTGCTTGATCCTCTGCCAGAGGCTCCTTTACAAGTCTCAGGGCGTTGCTTCCACAGTCGTATACCCGTCTGCACTGGTTTCCCACTCAGGGTTTCAGAGCCTTCGCTCATGTGTGCCTGTGATTGCCTCCGCTCCTGCCTGTCTCGCGCCTGCGCTCTGTGTCCGCGCTCAAAGTCCGTGCGAGTTCTTTAGCCTTTTGGGGTCCTAAGTCTTGCTGCTCTCAGGAACAGGCCCTGGAGCTGCCAATGACTAAATGTGTGCCCCAAACTTGCTCTATTTCTCTTGAGCTGGCTTTGGCGTTGTAGGTGGTGTGGTATGTGTGTGTGTGTGTGTGTGGGGGGGCTGCTCAGCCCACGATTTAGTGAGAGCTGTTTCACCCCTTTATAGCATGGAAATGCCCCAATTCCACGTACCTTCCACACTGCGCCCTGTTGTGGGGTCTCTCCATTCGTCTGGATTTGTTTTTATGTCCCCTTGTGGAGTCCTGTATGTTTTGGTTAGGAGAGGTTAAGCGCTGCTTTTTACTCTGCTGCCATCTTAACCAGGTAACCTCACCATTACATTTTAATCTTGTAACCACACTGGGCAGTTTTGTGGAGCTCTTATGGTCCACCTCTGAATTACTCAGCAGTAAAGTAAAGCCATAGTAATAATGATTTGGAGAAAATGGTATAAATAGTATTTTGAATCTCAAAAGGAAGAGGTTACTGAATGAAGGAATAAAACATTCATTATGTTTTTACTGTATATAAATCACTATGCTAAGTTCTGCATATACAAATAGAAAAGACAGTTTCTTCTCTCTAGGAGCTCATAGTTCAATTCAAAGAAGCAGGATTTGTGTCATGTTGAAAGGTCCCATGATCCTTGAGGTGCAATAGAAAATTTCATTAAGCGTTTTCTTTAAAATAATTTCTCCTGAGAAAATTATATCAGTTTCTAATATGGAACCATTTTATAGCACCAAGGACTTCAGAGGCAAGAATTTTGTTTTCTGGGTCTTTAGTAGCTGTGGTTGCAGCACCTATAGAACAGTAGCCAAGTATCAACACAGGGGTTTGTCTCTAGAAACCACAGTATTGCTATTCCCATGGTTCTTGGGTTCAGAGTTCTGAGCTCTCTTGATCAGAGTCTGAGAAGAGATGGTAATCAAGATCCTGGTTATGGTGGTATCTGGCACATACTGTATCCTGGCTTTCTTAGCATGTCTTGCTTATCTGCCCTGTTGAATGATGGTGTTGGAATAGCTGTTTGGATGCAATTAGTTAGTAAACATTTGAAAATTGTATATTATGCAGAAGGCACTGTGTTAAGCACTGGGGATAAAAAGACAAAAAAATGAAACTCTTTCTGTCCTCATGTAGCTTACATTCTCATGGGATGGGGGAGACTAGATAGCTAGATCAAATATATAGATAAATAGAATTAAGATTTTTTTGAGGCAGGTTTAGTTTGCAGAGCTTCTGTTGGCATAATTTTCTTAGAAGTTTTCAGGAGTTATGTAGGGATGATTTAAGATGAATAGGTTTTTTTTACTGTAATTAGTTATATTGTTTTCTTAATTTTTGATCATCTTTGTGACACTGGTTTAAATATACCTTAATTGAAATGAGTTATTTGTTGGATGACTTGCTGTTGACTTGCTGTTTAAAGTTTTGAGTAAATTTGATTTATAAAATGAGTTTGATCTAAAATTATCTAAAATGAGTGCTTTATTTTTCAGTTGTTAAGAATTTAAGACCATTATTCCCCACCTTTTCATGCCAACTGCTATGTAGTTCTTTTACAGCCCGTTGTGTTTTTTGTTTGTTTGTTTGTTTTGAGATTGGATTGTTTAAGATGTCTGTTTGGTCTTCTGTTAGTTTGGATATTTTATATTTTTTGAAAGTAATCTTCTATTTTCTTTTGTGTTCTCAATTTTGTCCATATATAACTAGGTAAATATTAATATTTTTATGTCTTGTGTTTTCTTGTGATTTGATCGTGTTTACTTGGTATTCCATTTATTTGATTTTCTGCTTTCTTCTTTTTAATCAGGTTGGCTAAATTTTAATAAATTATAATATTCAATATTGAGCTTCTAATGTTATTGATCATTTTTATAGTCATTTTGATTTCTACTTCTTTGTCTCTAATTTTCAATATCTTCCTTTTGTTTAATATAAAGTTACAGAAATGTGCAGTTCCTCCTTCCTACTACTATAAAATTATTTTTAGCTAGTGGTATTGGAATAAGGAAAAGGGGCCCACTTTTTTCACTCTTTCTATGTCTCATTTGAGAATAATTATATTAAGAATAATTTTGAGTAGCTTAGAATTTTTCTTATTTGAAATTAAATTTGTCTGTCTCTGAAGTTTATTAGGTATATCTTCTTAAACAAGGGGAAGAATATTTTTGAAATAAAAAGCAAAACTCAGGATTTTCCAAGTGGAGGTTTTTTTTTGTTTTTGTTTTGGTTGTTTTTTTAGTTTTACTCTCCTTATCTGTAAAAGTCAGAAAAAGTTTGTTACATATTTGTGACATTACTGCAACCATCAAAACAAAATACCAGTAGGTATTGTGTAACATTTAAGACAGAGTTCATCCTGTAGCTATTAACTCTTTAAGGAGCAACAATCTTACTTTCATCTGACTTTTTTATTATGACTAGAAAAATTTCCTTAAACATTTGAAGGGAAAATTCCTCAGGCTGAACATTATTCAGAATGTTTTAAAGTTCAGAAAACTTTATTAAAGTAGATTTTTGTAAGTTTTATAATGCTTGTATTTTTAAATGAAAAGTACTAATTTCATTTCTTATTTAAAGGAGACTTTTCAGTGGTTTAAATATTTGGTTTTATTATAATACAGCACTTCTAGTGGAAGAGGCAAAATGTATCCATTAATTAAAGGATTATGTGTTTATAGTAATACTTAGTATGTAAAAGTCTTTAACACTTGCTACTATATTCATTGGGGAACAGTAATATGCTTATAGCATGAGTTAGTAGGCTGATTTGAAGCCAGTGCAGGGTTTCAATTTTGGCTCTGAAACTTACTACAAATGTATTATTGGGAAAAATACTTCAGTTCTCAGCATCTCAATTTCTTTATCTCTTAAAAGAAGGAACATGAAGTAGATGACCTCTGTCAACTTGAATAAAAGAGAACTACCATAGTAGTTATAATAAAGGGACTTTAATCTCAGTTAAAAGATCATAATCAGGGTTCCCCCATGGCACTCTGCACCATAATATTTGGGTTCTCTAATGAAATGCAGAAAAAAAGAGCCATTAAATAGTCTTGTGGAGGGGTGTAGGGGAGATGGTGTTAGTTACTTAAGTTTACAGAAATTTGGGCAAGATGGCAATAGCCAGAGGCTCTAGTATCTGGGGAGTAGATTTTTTGTTTTTTAGATTTCCTGGGCATGAGGCATTGTCAATTCATAGTCATTAGTTGCCTTTTGATTTGATCTAAGAAAGAAGCAGCTACAAGATTTTCTGCAGCTAAAGTTTACACTTCTAAGACACCTTTCTTTTACCATCTTATTATCCCACAGTGAATTGAATACCATAACGTTTTTTTTAACATTTATTAATATTCATTTTTAACATGGTTACATGATTCATGCTCCACCTTTCCCCTTCAACCACCACCCCCCCCCCCGCACCTCCCC